>NW_023661273.1:28952-48952 GCF_015228065.2 Penaeus monodon
GTGTACAATATTTATATATGTACAATATTTATTTATATGTACAATATTTATCTACATTGTGGTTATAAATATGGAAATATGTATATATGTTTATATTTATATATTATATATATATGTATCTACATTATAGATATATATATAATATATATATATATATATATATAATTAATTATATAACCTCAACCTAAAAAAAAAAAAAAAAAAAAAAAAAACACCACCCAACCCCCCAAAAAACAAAAAAACCCCCACACCCCCCCCAAAAAAAACCACCCAAACAACACAAACAACAAAACCCCCAACCCCCAAAAATAGGGGTTTGCCCCCTTTTAAAAAGGCTGCAGGGAAACCCAAAAAATTCTATGGAAAATGGGGGGGGAAAAATTAACCGTTTTGGAATTTTGCCCCCGAGGGGTTTTTTTTCCTCAAGGGGGATTAATTTGGTTGGGATTCTTCCGGTGGTTATTTTTTTTTTGGGTGCCCCCCCCCCCCCTTCCCCGGTTTAAACTTTTGACCTAAAATTTCAAAGGTTTTTTAGTTGGGTTTGTTAGACTTTGTTCCCCTAGGCCAATTTGGGGGCCCCCAAATCCTAAATTTATTTCTTGGCCATGTTTTACCTCGAATTTTTGGTCTCCTCCAACGACCCCCGGGTTAAAACCCCCTGGGATCCTATGACGTCCCCCTTCCGGGGGGGGCCCCCCCAAAAAACCGGGGGATAAAAACCTATTTCCACCCTTAACAACGGTAGGGGGCCCCCCACCCCCTTTCCCGGGGGTTTTTTCCCCTCAAACCCTCGGGGGGGTTTGGGGACTTTGGGGCGCCCTCCCCCAGCACAAGGGCCGGGTTTAAAAAGGGTCCCTTGGGTGCTGTTTGGGGGTACGAAAATTTGCGGGAAGGATTCCGTAAAGGGAGGGTTAAGAAAAAAAAGGGGCCCGGGATTTAAAAAACCCCAACCGGTTTTTTTTAAATTTCGTTTTGGGGGGGAAAAATTTTTTTTTTTTTTGTTTTTTGTTTTTTCAGACAAAGAAAAAGGGAATAGGGGGAGCCCCCGGAGCGATTTCCCCAAAAACCGGGGGTTTAAACCCCCCCGCCAAAAATGAGATGTAAAGGAAGGGGGAAGCGGGTTTTTTGAAAAAAAGGAACGAGAAAATTTAAAAAAAAATAGAGAAACCCTTAGTGAAAATTTGGGGAAAAAAAAAATTTTATAAATTTTTTTATATTTAAGGAAAAATTTTTATTATTTTGGGAAAATTTCATGAAATTATAATATTTTAATTTAAATTTTTTGTTAAAAATTGGGTTTGTAAAATTTAATTGCTTTTTTATTATTATTTTTTTTTTTTTTTTTTTTTTTTTTTTTTTTTTTTTTTTTTTTTTTTTTTTTTTTTTTTTTTTTTTTTTTTTTTTTTTTTTTTTTTTTTTTTTTTTTTTTTTTTTTTTTTTTTTTTTTTTTTTTTTTTTTTTTTTTTTTTTTTTAAAAAAAAAAAAAAAAAAAAAAAAAAAAAAAAAAAAAAAAAAAAAAAAAAAAAAAAAAAAAAAAAAAAAAAAAAAAAAAAAAAAAAAAAAAAAAAAAAAAAAAAAAAAAAAAAAAAAAAAAAAAAAAAAAAAAAAAAAAAAAAAAAAAAAAAAAAAAAAAAAAAAAAAATTTTAATTTATTAAAATAATATGATTATATTATAAAATATATAATTTTTTTTATTTAATTTAAAAAATTTTAAAAGTTTTATAAATATATATTATATAAAATTTTTATATATATATATATATATATATATATATATTAATAAAATTAACGGAATATGTTATAATATATTTTAAAATTACTAATATATAAATATATATACATATAACCATTTAAAAAAAAAAAAAAAAAAACTTACCCCCTTTTACACACAGACACACAATGCAAAAACCCCAAAAAACACACAAAACCAAAATCCCACACATAACACATCCCACCCCAACACCCCTACACACACACCCAACACACACCCACACACCCACACACACACACACACCCCCAACACCACACCCACAAAACACCACACACACACACACACACACACACTATAATGGGTTCTCAGAACCCTATTAAAATGGCTTAGCAGGGGAAAACCCAACGAGCCCCCGATTTTGGTAAATATTGAGCAGGGGGGTCATTGCCCAAAACTGAAATTTTTGGGCTCGGAAAACAAATCATGCCTCGCCCTCGGGGGCCCCTTAGTTTTGCCTCAAGGGTGACCAAATTTTTTGGTTTGGGTAATTTTCTTTTCCCCCGGGCGTGCGTTTACCTGGTGCATTTTTGGGTTGGCTGCTGTCCCTGTTGCCTCTTTTTCCCTGGTCCTCAGTTAATCTTTCTGCATGCCCCTCAAAGGTTTCACAAAGGCCCTCCTTGACTTCGGTTTCGTCTAGACTTCCTCGTTGTCCTGCCCCAGGCCAAAATTTGGGCGGGGGTCCTCGTCCACAATCCTAACAGATCTCATCAGGTCCTTTTTTGGTTCATGTTGTCCCCCATGTCCTCGTAATTTTTTTTCTGGATCTACGGGGCCCGGGGAGGAGGGGGCATTCGGGGCCCGGCTAATACCTCCCGCTGATGAGCTCCTGGAGTTAAACGGATCCGGGGGCCGTCCAGGAAAGGCGGGCCCTTTCCACAGCCACCTGGGGCGACTAGAAACCTCGCTGGGATTTTCCTAGTCCTTCGCCGAATCAACGGTGGGGCGGGCCCCTCCACTCTACCCGGGGGCCCAAGTTTAAATACCTCCTCGGACAAACCCCTCCGGGCACGCAGGCCTGTGGCGATTTTTTCGGTGACGCCTTCCACAGCTTTCAAGGGGCCCGGGTTTTTCTGCCAGCAGGGTCCTTCTTGGGTTGCTGCGTGGGTTTACGCGGTGACTGCTATATATAGGGGGGGGAATAGTTTAAATAACGAAGGGCCAGATAGTAAGAAAAAAATAAAGGCAAAAGAGGAAAAAGGGGTTAAATTTAAATACCACTAACCGGTTTTTTATTTTAAATTTGCAGTCTTTAAAAGTTGGGGTTTTTAAATTTTTTTTTCGTCTTCTGTTTTTTGTTTTGGGTTTCACTTGGGCAAAGAAAAAGGTTAAAAGGGGGAGGGAGACGCCCCGTAGCGATCCGCAGGGGCCTGGTTTAAAATACCAACCCTCCCCTTTATAGATATGAGAGTAGATTAAGGGGGACGGCAAAGCAAACGCAAGGAAATTTTCTTAACCCCAAATTTTCGTCAAACAGGAAAAAATTTAAAAAGAAAATCATGTATGAATCACCCCCTCACGGCTGACCAAAATCTCGGGGTAAAGAGGGTACATCCCAAAAATCTTTTCGGGTTTTAAAATAGACACAACAAACCCTATTAAGAAAAAGGGTTTTAGTGTCTTTTGCTCGCATGGATGAGCCCAAGGGAAGTTTAGGGGTGTGCAAGCGGTGTGTGTGGGTGTTGTGTGGTGTTTTGTTTACAGCGAGTTGTAAAAGAGAGTGAAAGTGACCTACCTGGAAAATGTATCACAAACACGAAATTAAAAAGTTCATATAGCAAACCGAGATAAAACAGCAATGCTATAATTAAAAAAAATTTAAAATACCACTAAAAAATTAAAATCAAAAAAAGCATAAAAAAAACGTAAAAATACAATTTTTAAAAAAACCTTATGGGTCAAAAAATCAAAACCCAGGGAAAACCCAAACATTAATCACAAGGGTTTAATAACAAAATAAATTTACCCAAAAATCTATAAAACTTTTTTCAGATATCATATGGTTCTCTAGTTCTAAATTTAAAAAATATGGAATTCCCAAAATACCAAAATTGTGGAGGTTAATGTTTAAACGAATAATTTTTGTAGCTTAAAATCAAAAAATTTCTGAAACGAATAATAACTTCGTTTAAACCGGACCTACCCATCCCAATGTCGGGGTGGAGATCTGTTAGGGGGATTTACGCAACCCCCGGGGTTTTATAAAAGGGATCCCCGTACGTTGGGGAAAGGGGGGAAAAAAACCTATGCTATACCAAAATAATAAATTTTATAAAAACCCGGTTCCCAAAATCGTTTTAGTGCCGGGTAGAAAAGCGTCACCAAAGGGGCAAGGGAAAAGGTTTTTGCGGTTGATTTCCCCGGGTGGGAACAAAACCCAAAACAAATATGGGGAAAAAATTAAAAAGTCCCCTCTTGGGCCCCTTCCCTGTCCCCCAACCCGGGAAAGGGGGGGAAAGAGAAATGAGCTCAGGTCGAGACGGGGGAAAAAACAAGCGGTCATCTATGGGCCCTTTCCACTTCCAAAATCACAAATGAAAGAGAAAGGGGCGGCAGGGCGGGCAAGGAGGGACTGAGATAAAATGAAAAAGGTATTTGTAAGATAAAACAGAACGCCCTTAAATTCATTTCCCCGTTTTAAACAACATTTAAACCTAAAAACGAGGGGAATTAATTAACTAAATTTAAATAAAATAATGATATTCATGTTTGTTTACCACATACCGCGATCCAAAGGTAAGTACTGAGATCACAAAATAGTGTGAGAACGTGCCCTTTTGTCATTTTGAATTTTTTCCCCAAAAAAAACCGACGGCCCCTTAAAAACCCTTTTTTTGGGGGAAAGAAGGGAAAGGGGAAAAAAAAAAAGAGGCCCAAAAAAAGTGTACTTAAGTGGTTTTTAAAAATGTCATCGGGAGTTTGGGGAGCGGTTTTTTTTTGGGGGGTTTTGATCGGTAGCAAAGAAAAAAAGCACCCCAAAAATCTTACAGTTTTGAAGGAAACCTTCCCAAAGGGGTTAACCACAAGAATTTTTGGCATCTCTTTTGCAAAAGCCCGATGGAGTACCAAGTCCAAGGTTTTTAAACTCGTTTCTGGGGGCCCCGAACCCGCAAATTTTCGCCCCCAGATTTTCTTTAAATTTGGAAGGGGTGTATGAGCTATTGATTTCCTAGCACCAGGGGCCTACGCCGATGCAGAGCTCGTATCCTTCTCTTCCGGGCCCTTATAAAAATATAAAATATAACATATTTTATAGAATAAACAACCACAACACAACACACAACACCCAAAACACAAACACAAAACACCCCACACACAACCCCACACCACACACACACACACACACACACACACCACACAACAACACATACACACCACCACACACACCACACACACACACCCCACACACAAAAAAAAACCACACACACACAAAAAATACACAAAAAAAACACCCCACACACCAAAATATGTGTGTGGGTTTTGTGGTGTTTGTGTGCGGTCTTGTGTGTGGGTGTATACGCGAATATATATAAATATTATATATAATAATATATATAAAATATAAATAGATAAAATTATTATTTGGGTTTTGTGGTGTTTTGTGGTGTTTTGTGTTTTTTGTGTTTTTGTGGTTTTGGGGGGTGTGTGTGTTTGGGGTGTGTACGCGGGCGTGCCCGGGGTGCGGCGGTTTTTGTGTGTTAGGGGGTTGTATTATATGTTTAAAATTTATAAAATATATAATATATATATATAATTAAAATTAATTAATTTTATATTTTTATATATTATGTTTTTATAATTTTTTTATAAGCAATAATCCAAAAAACACCCCACACACACACACACAAACACACACACAAAAACACACACACACCACACCACACACCACACACCACACCCCACACACACACCCCAACACAACAAACACACACACACAACTTTGTTCTCAGCAAACGAGGCTATTTGGAAAGGGGTCCTTATAAGATGCATTTCTTCCCAGACGATTCCGTATTTTAAACATTGATGTGATGTTGGGAAAAATTGTAATGTCCTGTTGGGTTTTCCCCCAAACCATATAAACCTGCTAATATTTTAACAATACACCCTGCAAAACCCAAAGAATCCCCAACCCTTTGCAACCAGGGGATTATCTTTATTGCTGGATTAATATGATGTTTTCCTTTTTGCAGGGGTGGATAACTTTGTACTTTTCAGATTTCAGACTGTTTGACAGCAGGCGCCTTAAACTTCCGTATTCAAGATGGTACACCGTGTCCCCACCACCGACAACAGATATTTATTGTCCACATCACGAAGATACAAAATCCAACCAACTAACACTTCCCTGCCCTCCCCCCACGCCCTTGCCTTCAGAAGTGAAATACTCAGCCACCCTCGTCCGTGGCTTAGGTTGCTTCACTTGAGCCTGGGTGCCGTTACTTTCGTTTTTAGGATTACTAGGTACGTAATCGTATCTGTAATGTCAAAAGTGAAACTCCTGTAAAAATTATCAACTGCTGTCTTTTACCAAACCCTATCATTAACCATGAAAAAGGCTTTCCACGACATTTTTAAAATGTAGAATTATAGTGAATATGCATATACAATACATGTAAGTAGATGCATAAGGGACGAACGACTCCACTCACGTACGTACATGAGGGTGTAAACAGGAATTAGGTTAAATGAAACCGGGAAACCGCAATCGATTTACGAAACCCAATGACCGTCCCGCAAGTGATTAACGTAATCAATGACCGAAACTGGAATCTTTAAATCATAGTTAATGATGTTTAGCATGCACACCAGACTCCCTTACGGTCGTTCCATGGCGCATCATAGCAGAAAGTAGGCATAATTAAAGTGATTATCATAATCAATGTTTGGAACTGGAAATCATTAACCGACTCTAAGGGATATCTGTTCCCTCCCCTCCTCTCCAATAAAGGCGACTGGACAGAACGCCTAAACCTTACGCATCACAACGGGTTAATGACCGCGGAAAGTGATTAACGAAATCATGACTGTAACCAAATATATCAATGACCAAAACCCAAAAATCATTAGCAACACACCTGGAGGACTCCCCTCCCCTTCTCTCTGAACCATATGCCAGGTACCACGATGATCCCACCCCCCACCCCCCTTACCCCAACCCCACCCCACCACCACCTTCTTCCATACCCTCCCACCCCCGCACCGAAATTTCTCATGTTTAAACTTTACCTGTATCGATAATTAACCCGTTATACCCATGAGTTATCACCCCTCCAAATGAATGAGGCAATCATAATCCAACCCGATGCCAGGTGTCACAGATGACCCACCTCCCCACCACACCCCGCCCCCAATATTCATCGTGTTTGAACTTGTACCTGATCGAGAATTGACCCTGTTACGACGAGTGACCTTTCCCTCCTAATAATGAGACAATCATAATCCACCCAATGCCAGGTGTCACAGTTGACCCCCCACCACCACCCTCTTCATACCTCCCACCCCCACCCCGCAATATTCATCATGTTTAAACTTGTCCCTGGATGGGAAAATTGACCCTGTTACAGACGAATGATCATCCCTCCTAATTAATCATAATCCATAAATGTCCCTCTAATGTGTCAAATACACACACCAAAAGGATTCCTCTCACCCTCCCCCCCAAAACCAACCCTCCTTCCTTCCTACCGCCCCTGCCCCACATTCCTCCATACCCAAGCAATAATATAAAGAAAAAGAAGCAAACAAACAAATCACAAGTCCTACTTAAGGAGATAATACAGCCCTGCACTGAAGTGCGAGTGATCACCCCTCCTATAGAATGATGCAATCATAATCCAACCCATGCCAGGCGTCGCTCCCTCATCCCCTCCACACCCGCCCCCGCAATATTCATCGTGTTTGAACTTGTACCCCGGATCGAGAAGTGACCCTGTTACAGACGAGTGACCACCCCTCCTAATGAATGAAACTGTCATAATAAATAAACCTAACGTCCTCCCCCGTTCCCCCCACCCCCATCAGGTCGGTCACACAACAGGTCTGCTAATGACCAAAAATTACCGTTCCGTCCCTCGCCGTGACAGGGATAAGAATACAATTAACTGAAAGGATTATAAAACTCTTTGTACAATATATACTTTTATTTTTCTATTTCCATCACACATATTTTGCGCCAATCCCGTATATGGTGTAAGCGATGGGGAAAGGGAGAAGAACTCGTGCTTGCACAATTGTCTCTAATGTCACCACCCCCCCTCCTCTCCTCCCAAAGCTATTCTGTTTTTGCTAAAGAAAAATATCACTGGTTCTATTCTGTGTTTTGCCAACGTTTTCCCTCACTATTGGTGAATGAGGAAAATTTTTTGGATAAATCATCTTCAGCGGGGGCAGCTTTTGGATGTTTGATAGGGCATAAGGTGTAGGCGGGTGGGAGCGGTAGGGGCCTCATCTTTTAACATGTTATACTAGCCTTCTTACATCTCAAGACTCTTCATAATAAAAATATAGTTATTGAAAAGGATCATAAAATCTTGTACTTTATTATGACTCTCAAAGTTTAAACAAAACATACGTCCTAAGAGGCGATAACCAAATAAGAGGCTTAAATTTTCTGTGTAAATGTAAATGCGATAACCAATTTTCATATTTTTTGCACCTTTCATGCTTATAAAACTAAAAGGTTAATTACCTAATAGATTGAAAGTTGCTGGTTTTATTCTATTTAGAGAGCATTAATGGGGTTTTTTTAAGGTATCTACACCAGGTCAAGAGGGGTTTCCCCCTCGTATTTACGCCTGAACACCTAAAAAAACCACCTCTTCTTGCTAAAGGGGTAAGATAAAATAATTGCAAAGATTATAATCCGTATCTTTAATTTTTTTACAATGCATAATATAACAAAGGTGCACACCTCATAAGAATAATTCAAAAGAAATGACATAATTCGCAAACGACTGATAAGCCTGCGACCTCCTCTCATATTTTAAATGTGTTATACTAGCAGTTCTTACATCCCAAAGACACCATAATAAAAATATAGTTCATTGAAAGGATCATAAAATTCTTGTTGTACTTTATTATGACTCTCAAGCTTACACAACATACGCCCTAAGAGGTGATAACACAAAAAACAGGTTTAAAATTTTCTGTGTAAATGTAAATGCGATAACCAATATTTCATCCCTTTGCACGTTTCATACTTCTAAAACTAAAAGGTTATTTACCTAATGAATTGAAATGACGTTGGTTTTATTCTATTAGAGGCTTTAAATGGGGTTTTCAAGGTATCTACACTAGGCCAAGACGGGTTTCCCCCTCGTATTTACCCTGAACACCTAATTATCTACCAACTAGCGTCACTACTTGCCCATATGTATAACCTATTGTTTAAACTTGTAACTGACTTGAAAATGACCGTGTTACAGACCAGTGATCACCCTCATAACCAATAAAAAATAACCGCACAAGGGAAAGAACCCAACCGCAGGACGGATAGAAGTCAGGCCAGTAATGACCAAATTCAAGGTGTTGACCCAGAACAGGTGATCCTTCCTTCCCTTCCTACCGACCCTGTCCCACATTCCTCCATACCCCATTACAAACCCAATAATAGTAAAAATAAGAAGAAAACAAACAAATCCCTAGCCCACAAGTCCTGCTTAAGAGATAATACAGCTCTGCACTGAAGTTTTTACAGGTGAGTGATCACACCTATACTAATGAGCGTGACACGATCAATATGATAGCCCGATGTCAGTTGTCGCTGATGACCCCGCCTCCATCATCATTTCCCCCCTCCCCATATCCTTTGTGCACTCAATATGCCTTTATTATGACTCCCCAGTTTACACAAACACACGCCCCTCAGAGGCGATAACACAAATAAAGGCTTAAATGTTTCTGTGTAAATGTAGATGCGATAACCAATATTTCATACTTTGCACGTTTCATACTTATAAAACCAACAGGTTAATTACCTAATAGACTGAAAAGACGCTGGTCTTATTCTATTTAGAGAGCCTGAATAGTGTTTTCAAGGTATCTACACCGGTTTAAGACGGGTTTCCCCCTCATATTTACGCCTGATTATCTACCAAATAGCATCACCACCTGCCCCACGGGTCGACCCAGTTATGTTTTGCTAATTAACCTCAAGGTACAATGCGGTTATATTTCCTAAAATGTTCCTGACGCATTTCTCGATGTTTTACAATCTACAATCCCAACTTAGGAAATATATTTAGTTTTCCCTTTAAAGACCCATATGTATAACTATTGTTTGACCTTGTAATGACTCGACAAATGACCGTGTTACAGGCGAGTGATCCCCCCTCAAAACCAATAACAAAAAACCGCGCAAGGGAAAGAACCCAACCGCGGGAAACGGATAAAAGTCAGTCCAGGTAATGACCAATTAAAGGTGTTAACCCGAGAACAGGTGACCCTTCCTTCCCTTCCTACCGCCCCTGCCCCACATTCCTCCATACCTCATTACAAAGCAATAACAGTAAGAAAAAGAAGAAGCAAACAAACAGTCACAAGTCCTGCTTAAGGAGATAATACGCGCCGCACTCATCACTGACGCGGATGCGCGCGCGGGGAAGTAAAACCGCCCTCGCCGCCGCCGCGTGCGGTTTTACTTCCCCGCGCGCGCATCCGCGTCAGTGATGAGTGCGGCGCGTGCGGGAATATAGAGCCCCTCGTCTAGGCTGCGGTCAACATTACAGGGAGAAATATTCTCTGACACGAAAAAGAAAGGTTTATAACGTAGGCAGTTTACATCTGAATGATTATAATGTAACCGCCGAGTAGAAGTTTTGGGTTTAACAAGGCTCAGAATCGGTCATTGATGACAGCTAAAAGTGCACCACATTGTGAAAGGGGTGGGCCCTTGGCGGTCGCACATTTTTGGGGATGTTTGTATATTAAGTTATTCAAAAATATTGAAGAGATCAAGTAACAAGTTTTAATCAGTGTCGACGTAAAGATATTTTTTCTCTTTGTAAGAGATTTGAGAAAATAATGGGGTGTATTACTTAAAAAGTGGTGTCTGAATGCGCAAAAAATATTTGTTACCGTTGCATCGTTCTTTTCTTCCTATATACGTGTAGCCAGGGACTATAGACAATTTCGAGGGGGAGTAATTGCTGAAAGCTAGTCCACCTTCTGTGCTGATATCTTCATAAAATGGAGGATGTATTTTTATGCGACCTCTTATGGAAGGATACGCTCGTCTGTATATAGTTATACGTATGGGCCTTAAAAGGGAAAAATAAATATATTTCCTAAGTTGCATTGTAGATTCTAAAACATCGAGAAATGCGGCAGGAACATTTTAGGAAAAATACCGCATTGTTCCTTGAGGTTAATTAGCTAAACATAACTGAGTCAAAACGTGGGACAGGTGGGGATGCTAGTTGGTAGACAATTAGGTGATCAGGCGTAAATATGAGGGGAAACCCTCTTGACCTGGTGTAGATTCCTTGAAAACACTATTAATGCCTCTCTAAATAAAATCAAACCAGCGTCTTTTCAGTCTATTAGGTAATTAACCTGTTAGTTTTATAAGTATGAAATTTGGGAAAAATTTCATGCTGTCTGCTAAATCTACCGCATCGCGGGTGCCATGTATTTTTTACTTCCTCGGGTAAAAATACCCCAAAAGTCCCTGCTTTAGGTTAATTTGTCCCGTGTTTTTGTCCAATACACAAACCATTATAAAGCTTTATAACATGAGGGGCAAACAAGTTATTTCATTTTACCTCATTTTTTTCCATATTTCATAAAAGTTCTTGGTTTTGATAAGAGTCAATTGCTAAAAGGGGAAATGTGTTAACAATTAGTCAAAACCTTCTTTTTTTGATTTTTGAAGATAGAAATAGTTTACATGGGTCTTTACTGTTTTCACACTACAGCAACTAGTGACATAGGTGAAGGATGTTAAGGCATGCCAGTATTTTCTTGATTTGGCATGCTTGTATATTAAGTTATTCAGAAAATATTGAAGAGATCGAGTAGCAAATTTTAATCAGTGTCGACGTAAAGTATTTTTTCTCTTTGTAAAAGATTTGAGAAAAAATTATGCGTGTATTACTTAAAAAGTGGTTCTGAATGCGCAAACAATATTTTTTACCGTTGCATCGTTCTTTTCTTCCCATATACGTGTAGCTAGGTACTATAGACAATTTCGGGAGGGGGAGTAAATTGCTGAAGAGCTAGTCCACTTTCTGTGCTGAATCTCATAAAACGGAGGATGTATTGTTATGCGATCTCTTATGGAAGGATACGCTCGTCCCGTATATAGTTATACATATGGGTCTTAGGGAAAACTAAATATATTTCCTAAGGGTTTCATTTAGATTGTAAAACATCGCGAAATGAGCAGGAACATTTTTGGAAAAATACTGCATTGTCCCTTGAGGTTAATTAGCAAAACATAACTAAGTCAAAACATGGGACAGGTTTGGGGACGCTAGTTGGTAGATAATCAGGGTTTTAGGCGTAAATATGAAGGGGAAACCCACCTTTGACCTGGCGCAGATACCTTGAAAACACTATTAATGCTCTCTAAATAGAATAAAACCAGCGTCTTTTAAATCTGTTAGGTAATTAACCTGTTAGTTTTATAAGTATGAAACGTGCAAACATATGAAAATTGGTTATCGCTTTACATTTATACTGAAAATTTAAGCCTTTTATTTGTGTTATCGTCTCTTAGGATGTGTGTTTGTATAAGCTTGAGAGTCATAATAAGGTACAAAATTTCATGATCCTTTTCATTAACTTATTTTTATTATGAAGATGTCTTTGGGATGTAAGAACGATAGTATAACATATTAAAAGATGAGAGGAGGTCGCAAGCTTATCATCGTTAGGGGCCTCTCCCTTCCAGGGTTATTTGTTATTGATTATGACAGTTTCATTCATTAGGAGAGGTGGTCACTCGTCTGTAACATGGTCAATTATCGATCCGGGTAACAAGTTCAAACACGATGAATATTGTGGGGGAGGGTGGGGGGGGGGATGATGGAGGTGGGGTCCCTCAGTGACACCTGGGATCGGGCTATCATATTGATCGTGTCACGCTCATTAGCTATAGGTGTATCACTAACCTGTAGCACTTCAGTGAAGGGCTGTATTATCTCCTTAAGCGGACTTGTGACTGTTTTTTTTGCTTCTTTTTCTTACTGTTATTGGGTTTGGGTATGGAGGAAAGTGGGGCAGGGGCGGGAGGAAGGGAAGGAAGGGTCCCTGTTTTTCGGGTTAACACCTTGAATTTGTCATACCTGGACTGACTTTTATCCGTCCTGCGGTTGGGTTCTTTCCTTGCGCGGTTATTTGTTATTGGTTATGAGGGTGATCACTCGCCTGTAACACGGTCATTTGTCGAGTCAGTTACAAGGTCAAACAATAGTTATAAAATATGGGTCTTAAGGGAAAACTAAATTATTTCCTAAGGTTGCATTGTAAATTGTAAAATTTCGAGAAATGCGTCAGGAAAATTTAGGAAATAACCGCATTGTCCCTTGAGGTTAATTAGCAAACATAACTGAGTCAACACGTGGACAGGTGGTGACGCTAGTTGGTAATAATTAGGTGTTCAGGCGTAAAAATGAGGGGGAACCGTCTTTGACCTGGTGTAGATACCTTGAAAACACTATTTAGGGCTCTCTAAATAGAATAAGACCAGCGTCTTTTCAGTCTATTAGGTAATTAACCTTTTTGGTTTTATAAGTATGAAACATGCAAAGTATGAAATATTGGTTATTGCATTTACATTTACACAGAAACTTTAAGCCTGTTATTAGTGTTTTTTGCCTCTGAGGACGTGTGTTTGTGTAAGCTTGAGAGTCATAATAAAGGCATATTGAGTGCACAAAGGATATGGGGACTTTTAGGAAATATACCCATTGTCCTTGAGGTTAATTAGCAAAATAACTGAGTCAACACGTGGGACAGGTGGTGACGCTAGTTTGGTAGATAATTAGGTGTTCAGGAGGCGTAATATGAGGGGGAAACCCGTCCTTTGACTGATGTAGATACCTTGAAACACTATTCAGGCTCTCTAAATAGAATAAGACCAGCGTCCTTTTCAGTCTATTAGGTAATTAACCTGTTGGTTTTATAAGTTGAAACGTGCAAAGTAAAGAAATTTGGTTATCGCATCTACATTTTTCACAGAAACTTTAAGCCTGTTATTTGTGTTATCGCCTCTTAGGACGTGTGTTTGTGTAGCTTGAGAGTCCCTAATAAAGGGGATATTGAGTGCACAAAGGCATATGGGGAGGGGGGAGGGGGAGTGATGATGGAGGCGGGGTCGTCAGCGACAACTGACATCGGGCTATCATATTGATCGTGTCACGCTCATTAGCTATAGGTGTGATCACTCACCTGTAACACTTCAGAGCAAAGCGGGATTATCTCCTTAAGTAGGACTTGTGACTAGTGATTTGTTTGTTTGCTTTTTATTCTTACTATTATTGGTTTGTGTTTTTTGTATGTGTGTGGTGTGTTGTGTGTGTGTGTTTATTACCTTTCCCCCACTTATGTTTTGATTCATGTTGCTTATATCTATATTCCCCTTTTCAGGAAATTAGTGGAACCCAGAAACGAGTTGGGCAGGCCCCAGGCATCTGGGCGGTCTAGTGGCCATGACCTGGGGCCCTGACGGGGCTGCTTGCCCATAAACTCTGGTACAAGAATTTTAGTATCAAGACGTTCTTGGTCGCCTCTGTGACATCAGTTGTTATTCATATATTGGCCATTGTCCTCACGGTCTATGCCGTCCTTAATCGACATGAACATTACCGCTACCTGATGGAGGCCGAAAAGAACCCTTGGTAAGAGAAAGAATTCTTCACCCTCACTATATATATGTGTATGTATACATATATAATACATACTTATATATATATATAAAATATATATTATATAATATAATATATATAATATATATAATATTATTATATATAATATATATATATATAATATATATATGAAACAGAATAAGCATGCCGCTTGATATCGATAAATAACAACCCTCATATATAATATATATTATATATAATAATATATATATATATATATATTAAAATTATATATATATATATTATAATACTACATCCATGCACACACCCACCACACACACACCACACACACACCAAAACACACACACACACACACACACACACACACACACACACCACACACACACAACGCAGATATATATATATATAAAATATATATATATATATTATATAATATATATATATATATATATATATATATAAAAGAGAGAGAGAGAGAGAGAGAGAGAGAGAGAAAAGAGAGAGAGAAAAAAAAAAAAAAAAAAAAAAATATATATATATATATATATTTATTATATATATATATATATATATATATATAGACAAATGATACATATATGTATGTTTTTTTGTGTGTGTATGTGGTGTGTGTATGTACACACACTAACCTCTTAATATTATATATATATTATAATATATATTTTAAATAATATATATTATATTATATATATTTTATATATATATACATATATATATATATATATTTTATATATACATATATATACAAAATATATATTAAATATTATACATATACATACTCCAGAGACACAGACCACCACCAGACAAACAGACACACACACACACATACACACCATACAGACACACACACATACGAACACACACAACACACACAAACACACACACAACGAACAAACAACAAACCATACACACACACATAGCACACAACAAAACACACACACACACACACACACACACACACACACACCACACACACACACAACACACTGTAAAAGGCTATAGCCTTAGTACAAGGGTGAACAGAGGGTATTATAGTTATTAAACGGCGTGACTCTTTTTGATAAGATTTTGACACAGTACAGTAGGGGAACACACGAGACGATATCTGAGGGTAATAGCTGTGAGCGGGGACACGAGTCAGGTCAGCCAGCCCGGGGGGGGAGGCTGGGCCGACCTTACCACGCTGCGCACTGGACACGAACTCTCTCAGGCCTTGGTTAATCTTGGGATAAGTAGTGACCGTTCCAGCTGCCAGAAGCGATAGAAGCAGCTGCAGGAAGCATGGGGAAGCGAGGTGAGATTACCGGTCCTGTCAGCTACATCATCATTGCTCGGGCCCCCTACTCACGCCTCGCCCTCGAGGCGTCTTAGATTTGCCTCAAGGGTGACCGAACTTGGGTGGTCGTCTTGTTCTTGTGCGTTGTCCTGGTGCATCTTTGTGGCTGCTCGCCTGTCGTCCTCTTCTTCCTGGGCCTCGTTGTAATCTGTCCTCGACGTCCCCTACATCCTCGAAGTCCCGCACAGGTCCTCCTTGACTTCGGATTCGTCTAGACTTCCTCGTAGTCCTCGTCCAGGGCCTAACTCGCAGCGTCCTCGTCCACACTCCTCACAGATCTCCGTCTAGGGCCCTTACGGTGGCATGGTCGTCTCTACGTCCTCGTAATCATCATCTGGATCTACGGGTGTCCACTGTTTACCTGTGCTAACGAGATCCTGGAGTTGACTGGATCTGCATCGTCTGTTATACGTCGCCCATCCACGCATCCTGGGGTGACTGGGACCCTGCACTGGCGAGTTCCCTGGGTCTTCGCTGGATCTACGGGTGTCTCGGCAGGCAGCACCACACTACATCATTTGATGGCTTAACACCTGCTCTGACGAATATCCTGGTCGGGAGGCCTATGGGGGTCTTTCCCAAAGCGTCCTTCTCCAGCATCCTAAGGTAACCAGTTCTGCAGCTGGTCCTCCTTCGGGGCCGTGTCCGGTTTATCTCGGTCTGACTGCTATAAATAGTCGGGGAACCAAATCATACCGTAAAAGAATAGGGTGTTAAGTACCACTAGCCGGTTATTTATAGAAATTTGCGGTTTTTAATTTTTTTTTTATTCATTTTCTTTTTTTGTGTTTTTATTTTCACAAGATAAAGAAGAAAATAGGAAAAGGGAGACATCAGTAGCGATCCGCCATGGACCTGGCTTGTACTACCAACTGCCTCTGATAGATATGAGAGTAGATAAAGGGGAAAAGACAACAGTTTTTCCCAAGGATTTACTTGAACCAAATTTTCGTCACCAGAGAAGAAATAAATGTAATTTGTACATCATTGTACTAGTCACTAGTCATGACTGACAAAATCGCGGGCTAAAAAAGTACTCATAATCTTTACGCTGGCACCAAGACAGCAGCAACCTATCAATAAAAGGTTTCAGTGTCTTTTTTTCTGTGGGGATGATGAGTGGTGAATAATTGTGTGTGTGGTGTGTCTACGCGAAGTGAAAGGGTAAAAAGCGAGAGTGCCCCTCCACAGGAAGAATCCAAACACGAATTTTAACATTCATATAAAAAAAATGAGGTAAATTAGCAATGCAGCTATATAAAATTACTTCAACTACCACATAAATTCAAATTTAATGTGTGCGACAAAATGTACGCATAAATAAATGGTGCTAAAAAAAAATATTTCCCAACTTTTTAGCAAGCAAATGTCTACTAGCGTTAACTTCATCGCGGGGGGGACCCTATCCCCAAAAAGGCCGACCTTGAAGTGACTTGAGCCGGGAAAAATCTATAAAAACCCCGCTTTTTTCTGCGTATCTGTGATGGGTGCTCATGACATCCTAAGATCTAAATTTCACGAATCCATGACGCTTGGGAATTACCTAAAACATGAAGCGCTTCAAAAAGGGGAAAAGGGGGTGTGATTAATAAGCGAAAAATTATTCTAGCTTAAACCCCTAGCTACTTTAATTAAACGGACGCAATGTGGGTCAAAAACCGATCAAGTTGCCGATCGACAATAACTTCGGTTTTCCTACCTACATCGAACGGGAGCGCAGATCTATTGGCTTTTTACGAACCCGGGGGAAAATTTTGGGCAACCTGTGCACTTGTTTGGGGGGAGTCCACATATATCAAATAAAAATTTTAAAAAAATTGCGTTACACGCTTGTTCTAGAGCCGAAAAACGTGTCACCAATAGCAATGAAAACAATGCTAAGTTAATCCCTGGGTTTTTGCCCGGGGAAAAAAGAAGGTGGGGTCGGTAAAAGACCACAACCCCCGACCACAAGCGAAAGAGAAAACGGGTCAGGGCTGGGGAGGGGGGGAAAAGAATAAAATGAAATGATATTGTGTAAGATAAAAACACAAACCGTTAAAATTTGTTTTTATTGAAACACACAAAACTCTAAAAACGAGGAAATTAATTAATACTAAAATAATGAACGATATTCATGTTTGTTGACCAATTTTCAGTCTTTAGCATTTTTTACCAAAAAAAACAATGGTAAAAACTTTTGGGAGAAGGGAAAGGAAAAAAAAATAAGAAAAAGGGGAAAGGGGGCAAAGGGGCCCAAAAATGTACTTACGTGTTTTTTATTTTTTCTTTAAAAAATGTCTTGGAAAACAGTAAGTGGTTTTCTTGAAGGTTGTGTTCGTGTGCGAACGCGCCCCCCCTGCAACCCGATTTTAAAAAGTTTTCGAGTACCCAGTACAGTGGCTGACCGGGACTCAAAACACATATAAAAGGGGGAACACACCACGACTTGGCTTAGGGTAATGTTGAGTGCGGGTCGCCCCCCCGGAGGAGGAGGCTACCGACCTTACCCGCTGCGCACGGACACGATCTCTCTATCCCCGGTTAAGTAGTGCCCCTTTCCCGCTGCCTGAAACGATAGCGCTGGGGAACATGGGGGGAGCGAGGGGAGGCCCGGTCCCGCTGCTACATCGTACACACATGCATACTCAGACAAAAAACATAGACAAAAAAACACACACACACACAACATACATAAAAACTTATAAATTACATATATATTTTATTTGTGTGTGTGTGTGTGTGTGTGAATAAAAGTATATATTGTAATAAAAATATATATGTATATATATATTTTTATTTGTGTATATGTTTTAATATTCATATAATTTTTATATACATATAATACTTTATACCCAACACACACACACACACACCAATTTATAAAATTATCTTATTATGTATTTATGTATGTGGTGTGTGTGTGTGGGGTTTTTTGTCTATGTTTTGCTGTATGATGCATGTGTTACGATGTACAGCGGGCCCGGGTGCCTCACCTCCCCCCCCCCCTGCTTCCTCCACCTATCTTTTTCGGGCAGCTGGAAGGCACTACTTACCGGGGATAGAGAGATCGTGTCCGTCGCAGCGGGGTAAGGTCCCTACCCTCCCCCTCCGGCGGTGCGACCCGCACTCACCATCTTACCCTAACCCAATCGTGCGTGTGTTCCCCCCTTTATATGTGTTTTGAGTCCTTTTCACCCACTGAAACTAGAGTACTCGCAAACTTTTTAAAATCTGGTTGCAGGGCGGGCGCGTTCGCACACAAACACAAACCTTAAAAGAAAACCATTTCTTTTTTCCCAAAGACATTTTTTTAAAAAAATAAAAACACGAAATACATGTTTGGGCCTTGCCCCCTTTCCCTTTTTCTTTTTCCTTTTTTCCTTCCTTCTCCCAAAATGTTTTTAGCCATTTTTTTTTGGTAAAAAGTGTAAATGACTAAAAAGTGGTCAACAAACTGAATATCGTTCATTAGTTAGTATTATTTAATTTTTCTCTCTTTTTTAGAGATTTGTGATGTTTCAACTGAAACAATTTTAACGCTTTGTTTTTTTATTTTATCACAATATCATTTCATTTTTCTCGTTCCTCCCCTCCCAAACCCTGCCCGTTTTCTTTTTTCGCTGGGGTCGTGTTGTGGTCTTGACCTCCTCACCTTTTTTTTTTTTCCGGTAAAAACCTAGGGTTAACTTAGCATTGTTACATTGCTATTTGACACGTTCTATGGGCTCTAGAACAAGCGTGTAACGCAATTTTATTAAAATTTATTATTTGATATAGTGTGGGACCCCCCATATCATGTGCACAGGTTCCCAAATTTCCCCCGGGTTCGAAAAACGCCTAAAGATCTGCGCCCCACTTCTGTAGGAAACGGGAAGACCGAAGTTATTCGTCATCGGCAATTTTGAGTGGTGTGACCCACATTGCGTCCTTTAAATTTAAATGTAGGCTGGGGTTTAAGCTAGATAATTATTCGTTATTAATCACACCCCTTTCACCTTCTTGAAGTCCTTCATGTTTTAGGAAATTTCCCCAAGCGTCATGTGATTCGTAAATAATTTAGTACCCTTG
>NW_023661273.1:53952-60805 GCF_015228065.2 Penaeus monodon
GTTTTTTCCTTTTGGGAGATTAATGTGTTTTTCAAGGTATCTGCGCCGGGGCAAGGTGGGTTTCCCTTCATATTTACGCTGAACACCTGATTATCTACCCAAATGCGTCACCCCCTGTCCCATTTTTGACTTAGTTATGTTTTGCAAATTTAAACCCCAGGACAAAGCAGTTTTTTTTCCCAAAAAGGTTTCCCGTCTCTTTTTGCGATGTTTTCAAACTAAATCAACTTGGAAAAATATTTATTTTTCCCTTAAGACCCATATTATAAAATTATACAGACGAGCGTATCCTTCCCTAAGAATCGCATAAAAATACTCCCCCGTTTTATGATATATCGCACGAAATGGACTAGCTCTTCCAATTTACTCCCCCCCCCTCGAATTGTCTATAGTACCTAGCACACGTATAAGGGAAAAAAGAAAGATGCAACGGTAACAAAAATTGTTTGCGCATTCAGACACCATTTTTAAATAATCACGCATATTTTTTTCCAATCTTTAAAAGAGAAAATCTTTTCGTCGCACTGATTAAAAATTGTTTTCTCGATCCTTCAAAATTTTCTGAAAAACTTAAAATACAAATGCCAAATCAAGAAAATACTGGCTGCCTAACATCCTTCACCTTGTCCTATTTTTCTGTAGGGGGGAAAACGTTAAAGACCCATGTAAAATTTTCTATTTCAAAAAACAAAAAAAAAAGGCTTTGACTAAATTTTTAAAACTTTTTCCCCCCTTTTTGCAAATTTACTCTTTTTCAAAACCAAAAACTTTTTTTGAAAATTGGAAAAAATGAGGTAAAAAAAATCTTTTTTGCCCTCTGTTTTTAAAGCTTTTATAATGGGTTTTTGTATTGGACAAAAAACAGCAAAATTAAACCCAAAGCAGGGACTTTTGGGGTATTTTTACCCGGGAAAAAAATAACTGGCACCCCATGCGGTAGTCTTTGCAGACGCATGCAAATTTTCCCAATTTCATACTTTTAAAACTAACGGGTTTAATTTCCTAATGACTGAAAACGCTGGTTTGTTTATTTAGAGAGCATTAATGTGTTTTCAAGGAATCTACACCGGGCAAAGATGGTTTTTTCCCCCTCATATTTACGCCTGATCACCCAAATTTTCTACCCAAATCACCCACCTGTCCCCGGGGTTGACTCAGTTATGTTTAGCTAATTTAAACCCCAAGGGAAAAATGCGGGTTTTTTCCTAAAATGTTCCCCGCCGCATTTTTCATTTTTTTTGAAAACTACAAACAACTTAGGGGAAAATATTTTGTTTTCCTTAAAGGCCCTACGTAAACTATAACCAAAAGAGCATCCTTCCATAAGAGGTCGCATAACTCACCCCATTTTTTTGAAGATATCAGCAAAAGAAGGGGGACTAGCTTTTCAGCATTTCTCCCCCCCCCTCGAAAATTTTCTATAGTACCTGGCTACACGTTATAGGAAAAAAAGAACGATGCAAAAGGTAACAAATATTTTTTGCGCATTTAGACACCACTTTTTAATAAAAACCGCAAAATTTTTCTCAATCTCTTACAAAGAGAGAATATCTTTACGTCGACACTGATTAAAAATTGTTACTTTCTCTTCAATTTTTCTGAAAAACTTAAATACAAACATGCCAATTGCGACCGCCAATGGCACTCCTCACAATGTGGTGCACTTTTTTGCTGTCATCAATGACCGATTCTGAGCCTTGTTAACAAAACTTTTACTCGGCGGTTACTTATAAACATTCGCATGTAAAATGCCCCCACGTTATCCCGCTTTTTCGTCGCAAAGAAATTTTCTCCCCGTAAGTTGAAACCCCAGCCCAAGAGGGGCTCTTAAACCCCCCCGCGCCGCCTCATCACTGACGCGATGCGCGCGCGGGGAAATAAAACGCACCGGCGGCGGGAGGGCGGGTTTTACTTTCCCCCCCGCCCATCCGCGTCAGTGTGAGTGCGGCGCGTATTTCTCCCTTAAACAGACTTTGACTGTTTGTTTTTCTTCTTTTTTTTCTTACTGTTATTGCTTTTTAAAGAGTATGGAGGAAGTGGGGCGGGGGGGTAGGAAGGGAAAGGAGGGGCACCGTTTTTCGGGTTAACACCTTAAATTTGGGCATTACCTGGACTGACTTTTATCCCTCCCGCGGTTGGGTTCTTTCCCTTGCGCGGGTTTTTTTTGTTATTGGTTATGAGGGGTGACACTCGCCTTAAAACGGTCCCTTTGTCGAGTCAGTTACAAAGGGCAAACAAAAGTTTACATATGGGTCTTAAAGGGAAAAAATAAATAATTTCCTAAGTTGCATTGAGATTGTAAAACTCGAGAAATGCGTCGGAACATTTTAGGAAATATACCGCATTTACCCTTTAGGGTTTAAATTTCAAAAAAAACTGAATCAAAACGTGGGGGCAGGGGGGTGATGCTAGTTGGGGAGATATTAGGTGTTCGGCTAAAAAATGGGGGGAAACCCTCTTAAACCCGTTAGATACCTTAAAAAACTATTCGGGTCTCTAAATAGAAAAAACCACGTCTTTTAGTCTTTGGTAATTAACCTTTGGTTTTATAAATATAAAAGTGCAAAGTATAAATATTGGTTATCGCTCTACATTTACACAAACTTTAAGCCTTTTTTTGTGTTATCGCCTCGGGACGTGTGTTTGTGTAAGCTTGAGATCATAATAAAGGGATATTGAGTGCCAAAGGCATATGGGGGGGGGGGAGTGATGTGGAGGCGGGGGCATCAGCGACAACTGAATCGGGCTTCATTTGAGTGTTTACGCTCATTAGCTTAGGTGTGATCACTCACCTGTAAAACTTCAGTGCAGAGCTGTATTATCTCCTTAAGCAGGACTTTGACTAGGTTTGTTTGTTTTTTTTTCTTATTCTTCTATTTTTGTTTTAAAGGGGTATGGGGGAATGTGGGACAGGGGCGGTAGGAAGGGAAGGAAGGTCACCTGTTTTTTCGGGGCAAACTTGAATTTGGTCTTTCCTGGCCTGACTTTTTATCTGCCGCTTGGGTTCTTTCCCTTGTGCGGTTATTTTTATTGGTTATGAGGGGTGATCACTGGTCTTAACACGGGCATTTTTTCAAGCAGTTACAAGTTTTAAACATAGTTTAATATGGGCAAGTAGTACGCTAGTTGGTAGATAAATTTGGGGGGTTCAGGGGGTAAAAACGAGGGGAAACCCGTCTTTGGGCCCAGTGAGATACTTAAAACCCCCTTAATGCTCTCTAAATGAATAAAACCACGTCATTTCATCTTTAGGGAAATAACCTTTATTTTAGAAGTATAAAGTGCAAAAGGGATAAATATTGGGTTTTCGCATTTTCATTTACACAGAAAATTTAACCTGTTATTTGTGTTATCACCCTTAGGGGGTATGTTTTGTAAGCTTGGAGTCATAATAAAATACAACAAGATTTTTGATCCTTTTCAATGAACTTTTTTTTATTATGGTGTCTTTGGGATGTAAGAACTGCTAGTATAAAACATTAAGAAAATGAGAGGAGGGCGCAGGCTTATCAGTCGTTTTTGCGAAATTTTTCATTTCTTTTTAAATTTTTCTTATGAGGGGTGCACCTTTGTTATATTATGCATTTTTAAAAAAATTTAAAAAATACGGATTATAATCTTTTCAATTATTTCATCCTTACCTCTGAGCAAGAAAGGGGGTTGTTTAGGTGTTCGGGGTAAATACGAGGGGGGAAAACCCTCTTTGACCGGTGTAGATACCTTAAAACCCTATTAAAGCTCTCTAAATAGATAAAACCAGCAACTTTTTAATCTATTAAAGGGAATTAACCTTTTAGTTTTTTTAAGCATGAAAGGTCAAAAAATATAAATATTTGGGTTTTCGCATTTACATTTACCAAAAATTTAAACCTTATTTGTGTTTTTCGCCTCTTAGGACATGTTTGTGTAAGCTTGAAATCAATAAATACAAGAATTTTATGACCTTTTTTAAAAAACTATTTTTTATTATGAAAATGTCTCTGAGATGTAAGAATGGTAGTATAACATGTTAAAAGATGAGGCCCCTACCGCTCCCACCCGCCTACCCCCTTATGCCCTTCAACATCCAAAGAGCTGCCACCCTGAAAAGATTTACCAATAATTCTCATCATTCACCAATAGTAAAATCGTTGGCAAACACAGAATAGAAACCGTGATTATTCTCTTCAAAACAGAATATGCTTTTGGGGAGGGGGGGGGGTGGGGGGACATTAGAGACAATTTTGCAAGCACATTTCTTCTCCTTCCCATCCTTCACCATATACGGATTTTCCAAAAAATGTGGATGGAAATAAAAATAAAAGTAAATTTTTACAACGGTTTTAAAAATCCTTTTTTTAAATTTTATTCTTTCCCTGTCCCCCGGCGAGGACGGAACGGTATTATTGGTCATTACAGCCCGTTGTGTGGCCGACCTGATGGGGGGGGGGGACGGGGGAGGGCGTTAGGTTTATTGATTATGACGTTTTTATTCATTAGGAGGGGTGGTCACTCGTCTGTAAAAGGGGCAATTCTCATCCGGGTACAGTTCAAAAACGATGAATATTGCGGGGGCGGGTGTGGAGGGGATGGGGAGCGCGCCTGGCATTGGGTTGGATTATGATTGCATATTCTTAGGAGGGGTGATCACTCCACTTCAGTGCAGGGGTTATTTCTCCCTTTAATAGGACTTTGATTTGTTTTTTGCTTCTTTTTCTTTATATAATGCTTTGGGTATGGAGGAATGTGGGGGGAGGGGGGTAGGAAGGGAAGGAGGGTTTTGGGTTTTTGGGGGGGGGGGTGAGAGGATCCTTTTGGTTGTGTTTAACACATTAAGGGACATTTTTTGGATTATGATTAAATTTGGAGGGATGATCTTCGTCGTAACAGGGTCAAATTTTCATCCAGGTACAAGTTTTTAAAATGTAATATTGCGGGGTGGGGGGGGAGGGTAGGAAAGGGGTGGGGGGGGGTCAAAAGTGACACCTGGCTTGGGTTGGTTATGATTGTCTCATTCATTAGGGGGGATGGTCACTCGTCTTAACAGGGGCAAATTTTCGACCCCGGTCAAGTTTTAAACACGATGAATTTGGGGCGGGGGGTGGGGGGGGGAGGGTCTCGTACCCTGGGATCGGGGTTTGGGTTATGATTGCCTCTTCATTAGGGGGGGTGATAACTCTGTTTAACTGGGTTAATTACATACAGGTACAAATTTTAAAAATTGAATATTGCGGTGCGGGGGGGGGGGGGTAGGAAAAAAGGTGGGGTGTGGTGGGGGTTTGGGGGAGGGGTGGGGGGTGGGATCACTGTGGTACCTGGCATATGGGTTTCGAGAGAAAAGGGGGGGGATCCTCCAGGGGTTGCTAATGATTTTGGTTATGGGCTTGATAATGATTCTGGTTACATCATTGATTGCGTTAATCATTTCCGCGGTCTTTTCCCGTTGTGATGCGTAAAGGGGACGTTCTGTCCGTCCCCCTGTATTGAGAGGAGGGGGGGGACAGATATCTTTTGAGTCGGGTTTAAGATTTCAGTTCCCAAACATTTATTATATAAACACTTTAATTTTGCCTACTTTCTGTATGATGCGCCCTGAACGACCGTAGGAGTTTTGGGGTGCATGCTAAAAATCATTACTATGATAAAGATTCCAGTTCGGTCATTGATTAGTTAACACTTTCGGTTACGGGCTTGGTTACGTAAATCGTTGCGGTTTTCCCTTTCATTAAACCCACTTCCTGTTTTTCAAACCCCCAGTACGTACGTGGTGGGGTCTTTTTTGTCCTTATTATCTACTTACATGTATTTTTTATATGCATATTCACTATAATTCTACATTTTTAAAAATGTCGTGGAAAGCCTTTTTTCAAAGGGTTTAAAGTGGGTTTTGGTAAGACACAGTTGATAATTATTACAGGGGTTTTTACTTTTGACATTACAATACGATTACTACCTAGTATCCCAACACAAAATAACGGCACCCAGGCTCAGTGAATGCAACCCAAGCCCCGGACGAGGGTGGCTGAGTATTTCCTCGAAGGGAAGGGCGTGGGGGAGGGCAGGGAAGTGTTTTGTTGGGTTTGGTTTTTTATCTTCGTGATGTGGACATAATATCTGTTGTCGGGGGTGGGGGGCACGGTGTACCACTTGAATACGGAATTTAAGGCGCCTTGCTGTCAAAAAGTTGAAATCTGAAAAATACAAAATTATCCAAACCCCGCAAAAAGGGCCATACATATTTTTAACGCAAAAAGATAATCCACGTTAGACAAAAGGATGGTGATTCGTTGGGTTTCAGGGGGATTGTTAAATATTAAGCAGGTTTATATGGTTTGGGGAAACAAAAGGAATTACAACTTTTCCCCAAAACATCATCATATGTTTCAATACGGAGTCGTCTAGGAAAAATGCATTTATGAAAGGGTCCCCTTTTCAATATCCTCGTTTTCTGAATAACAAAGTATTGTGTGTGTGTGTGTATGTGTGTGTGTGTGGTGGTGTGTGTGTGTGTGTGTGGGTGTGTGTGTGTGTTGTGTGTGTGTGTGTGTGTGTTGTGGGTGTGTGATTATATGCTTATATATAAAAATTAAACATATATATTTTATATTATTCATATATTATATATAATAAATATATATATATTATACACTATATATACTAACACCGCCGCACGCACGCACGCACCGGCGTACCCACACACACACACACACACACACCACCACACAAAACACACAAAAAACAAAAACACAACCCCCACCACCACACACACACATAAATTTTTATATAAAAAAAATTTTTTTATAAATATATATATATATAAAATATTATATATATTTTAAAAAAAAGGGGGAAAAAAAAAAAAAAAATTTTTTTT
>NW_023661274.1:0-2500 GCF_015228065.2 Penaeus monodon
CCATTTGTGCCATGTTCCTAAGCAGAAAGGCCAAGCCATGTGATCAGCACCGACTCTGGCACTGAAGTCTCATAGGAGATATAAACCTTCAGAACAATGAATTCTGGGTGGAACAAAGTGTTGGAGCATAAGCTCTGATGAGGTTGACAAAGCCTGATGATGATGACAAATGAAATATTTGGCAAAGGTTATTCCATTCTCCTCTGTTGGAGTCTCAATGAATTGAGTGAGTTGAGTTTTTTCACAGCGATACCAACACCATACTGCAGGGCCTGTTTCCTATGACAGAACCTGCCAGAAGAAAGTGTATTCTGACTCTGATAGAACCATCGTCAGCCAAGCAGATCTCCTGGATGCAAGCAATATCAATGTTCAGTTTTGCTAGCTCTCTGTTGATAACGGCAGTCTTACGTGCATCGCTGATCTGTTGAGGGTTGTCAATAAGTCCAGGACACATGGTCCTGATCTTCAACTCACAAGTCGAAGGGACTGCATTTTTATATTTCTTTTAGTATTATCTGGTATGATAATTTACTGCTTGCTTGTTAGGGTCAGTGACCTCTAAGCACCATGCCCCCAGTGGGGCAGGTATGTTGTGGCAGAACAGCCCCTTAATGGCTGGGGGCTGCCCAGCTTAAGGCAGGTGATAGCTGTCCAGTGAGATGTGGTAATCTCTCCCACCCACCCTTCTGCCTTAGTGTCACCGTCGAGTGTGATCCTAAGCACTCCTAACTACTCCAATCGAATGGAGCTTGTAACCAATAACTGCTACTCCCCGTGTTGGCTCTGCAAGTCTTGAGACTTCAGGGCGCTACAAGCCTGGACAAAATATATGGAGATCTTGGGCTGCTCATACATCAAGATCCCTTCTCGGCGTTGCTGGAGCCGAGAGTGACAGGGAAAATACAGTTTGGTACCAAGTCAGCTGCAGAAGTTGCCAGGGGATAGTCTGCCTCTGTAGCTCCACTTTGGATTTTTACTTTAGGTTTCCTCACTTATTGCAGTACAGAGTCCAAAATCAGGATCTTGTCCCATGTTTCTTGTAGCCACCGTTAACTAGTTGTTCGACTCTTCCACCAGTTACAGGTACTAGTGCTGTTGCTGCCCAATACTAGGACTAGGTTTATTTAAAGGCGACCATACCCGCCTTGCACATGTTTCCGTCTTACGGTTGTGAGAGTTTTCCTAGAACAAACTAAGTCACTAGTTTACTCATCTCCCCTGAAGAACACCGGATCAAACTTTCATCGTGCTGGAACCATTCCACTATTTCTATGGCCACGGGGTAATGTATATTTATGTATATGTATTTATGTATGTATGTATATATGTATGTATGCATATATATGTATATATATGCTTATATGTACACACACACACATATATATGTATATGTATATATATATTAAACACACACACATACATACATGTGTATGTATATATATATATATTGTAAGGTATACTCTTAGCTTAAGGTTTAGGGACCAGGTGAAGAATTAAGTTAAGGGTCCCGTTCACTCCTCTTGAAATTAGACAATAACCCCTTTGAAGGGATCTAACAGTGCTGCTTTTATCCTTATGATGAAGAAATGGAAAAAATTTATAACACTCCAAGAAACTTTAGACACAATCCCTAACAGAGATGTAAAAGTAATCATGGGAGACCTCAACGCCAAAGTAGGTAAAAATGATCTAAAAAATGACACCTGTGGAAAATTCGGCCTTGGAGATATAAATGGAAGAGGAAATTATAGCCAACACATTGTTCCAACACCACCCAAGACACTTGTACACGTGGTTTTCACCAGACAAAAGAACACGCAACCAAATTGACTACATTGTGTTGAACCAGAAATGGAAAAGTTGTATAAAAAAATGCCAAGACAAGACCTGGTGCCGACTGCAACAGTGACCACCAACTTCTAACTATCGACTTTCAAATAAGACTCAAAAAGATGGAGCGTCCAACACCACCTCTTAAACTCGACTACAAAACTCTTGATAACAATTACAGAATTACAGTGTCAAACAAATTTGAAGTGCTCAATCAATGTGAAGATGATAAAACACCAAATGAGTTTTGGGAAGAAGGAAAAGAACTCCTGCTGAGCGCTGCTTAAGAAACTATCGCCAAAAAGAAAAAGACAAATTCCCCCTGGATATCTGAAGAAACATTAAGTGAAATTGAAACAAGAAGATGCCTAAAATCAAAGGGTATCAATAATCCAGTTGAAGAAGTAATTTACAAAAAACAAAATACAAAAATTCAAAGATTATTGCGACAGGATAAGGAAAAATATTTAAATAAACATTGCCAGAGAATTGAAAACTCTTCTATCAATAAGACAACTAAAGAACTCTACCAAGGAGTACGAAACATTACACGAAAATTAAATCTACAGTGGACACTATCAAAACTGAAGATGGACTTGCTTTATGTGATGGAAAAGAAGTCAAAGATAGATGGAATCAATATTGTTCAACCTATACAAAAAGAACA
>NW_023661274.1:12500-17837 GCF_015228065.2 Penaeus monodon
GTTTCCTATCACCATCCCTGTCAGCAAGTTTTTTCTCAATGATTTTACTTTTCATCACATGACCAATAAACTTTAGTTTCCTTTTGTTCAAGATGTCCAACAGCTGGTCTTTACAATTTATTTTTCTCAGCACTTCATCATTCGTTTTCTTTTTCTGTCCATTAATAGGTAGTACTCGTCTGTAACACCACATTTAAAAACTATTGACCTCTTTCTTGTCTATCTTCTTCAGCACCCAACACTCAGAACCATATGATGCAATTGGGAAAACTAATGAGTTCAATAACCTCAGCTTTGTCCAGATGCTATTGAGAGCAACTGTAGTGTTTATGGCAATGGTAATTCTTCTTTTTTATCTCTGGTGAATCATCATATGTATTTGTTAAAACAGCTCCAAGATAAGTGAATTCTTTCACATTTTCCACAACCATTCCATTGATTGTAACATGTTCATCATCGTTCATTGCCGGTTTATCATCGTTCATTGCCGGTTATCTTCGAATCTTCATGATTTTAGTTTTCTTGGAATTAGGAAACAAACCACCTTTTCGCTTGCTTCTCTAACTTTATCTAGTAGTTGTTGTAGTTCAGTGATACTGCTGGCAATTAAAACTATATCATTGGCGTATCTTAGATTTGATACTTTGTATCCTTCAACATCTACAGTTCCTTCAAAATTCTCTAGAGCATCTCTCAAAATTGCTTCCGAATATATATTAAAAAGGTGGCGGAGACAGAATGCAACCTTGTCGTACTCCTTGGTTGACTTCGAACCATTCTGTTAACCCATAAGTGATTCTTACAGTTGCTTGTTGTTGGTCATACATGGCTTTTATTAGTTGGATGATGTGTTTTGGAAATTTCATATCGTTCATGTTATTCCAGAGGATATCGTGATCAACAGTATCAAAAGCTTTTGAGTAATTGATGAAACACAGGTATAGGTCTTTCTGATGTTCTCTGTTTTTCTCTATGATCAATTATAGATTCAGAATCGGGTTTTTCTGGTATCTTTTCCAGGGCGAAAACCTGCTTGTTCGTCTGCAATTTTTCTTCTCTTAATTTTTAAACTTCATTCTTTCAGCAATAATTTTCAAAAAATTTTTGCTGCTGTGACTTATTAATCCAATTGTCCTGCTATTGTTTGCATTGGAGTGCATCACCTTTTTTAGGTATGGGAGTTGAAGACTGATTTTGCCCAGTCTTCTGGCCATTTTCTTTCATTCCAAATTTTCGTACAAAGTTTGTAGAAGTATTCAAGACTTTCGCCAGCATTTTTTGATTAGTTCTGCTGTTATTTCATCTATTCCCGGCTCTTATTATTCTTTAATTCTTTTATGGCTTTCATAACTTCGTCTAGCAGTGGCGGTGGTTCATCTTCGCTGTCATTGAGTCTAATTAATGTTGTTGTTAGATCTTTGTTCTTTTGTATAGGTTGAACAATATTGATTCCATCTATCTTTGACTTCTTTTCCATCACATAAAGCAAGTCCATCTTCAGTTTTGATAGTGTCCACTGTAGATTTAATTTTCGTGTAATGTTTCGTACTCCTTGGTAGAGTTCTTTAGTTGTCTTATTGATAGAAGAGTTTTTCAATTCTCTGGCAATGTTCATTTAAATATTTTTCCTTATCCTGTCGCAATAATCTTTGAATTTTTGTATTTTGTTTTTTGTAAATTACTTCTTCAACTGGATTATTGATACCCTTTGATTTTAGGCATCTTCTTGTTTCAATTTCACTTAGTGTTTCTTCAGATATCCAGGGGAATTTGTCTTTTTCTTTTTGGCGATAGTTTCTTAAGCAGCGCTCAGCAGGAGTTTTTTTTCCTTCTTCCCAAAACTCATTTGGTGTTTTATCATCTTCACATTGATTGAGCACTTCAAATTTGTTTGACACTGTAATTCTGTAATTGTTATCAAGAGTTTTGTAGTCGAGTTTAAGAGGTGGTGTTGGACGCTCCATCTTTTTGAGTCTTATTTGAAAGTCGATAGTTAGAAGTTGGTGGTCACTGTTGCAGTCGGCACCAGGTCTTGTCTTGGCATTTTTTATACAACTTTTCCATTTCTGGTTCAACACAATGTAGTCAATTTGGTTGCGTGTTCTTTTGTCTGGTGAAAACCACGTGTACAAGTGTCTTGGGTGGTGTTGGAACAATGTGTTGGCTATAATTTCCTCTTCCATTTATATCTCCAAGGCCGAATTTTTCCACAGGTGTCATTTTTTAGATCATTTTTACCTACTTTGGCGTTGAGGTCTCCCATGATTACTTTTTTCATCTCTGTTAGGGATTGTGTCTAAAGTTTCTTGGAGTGTTATAAATTTTTTCCATTTCTTCATCATAAGGATAAAAGCAGCACTGTTAGATCCCTTCAAAGGGGTTATTGTCTAATTTTTAGAGGAGTGAACAGGACCCTTAACTTAAATTCTTCACCTGGTCCCTAAACCTTTTAAACTAAGAGTATACCTTACAATATATATATATATACATACACATGTATGTATGTGTGTGTGTTTACATATATATATACATATACATATATATGTGTGTGTGTGTACATATAAGCATATATATACATATATATGCATACATACATATATACATACATACATAAATACATATACATAAATATACATTACCCCGTGGCCATAGAAATAGTGGAATGGTTCCAGCACGATGAAAGTTTGATCCCGGTGTTTTTTCAGGGGAGATGAGTAAACTAGTGACTTAGTTTGTTCTAGGAAAACTCTCACAACCGTAAGACGGAAACATGTGCAAGGCGGGTATGGTCGCCTTTAAAAAACCTAGTCCTAGTATTGGGCAGCAACAGCACTAGTACCTGTAACTGGTGGAAAGTCGAACAACTAGTTAACGGTGGCTACAAGAAACATGGGACAAGATCCTGATTTTGGACTCTGTACTGCAATAAGTGAGGAAACCTAAAGTAAAAATCCAAAGTGGAGCTACAGAGGCAGACTATCCCCTGGCAACTTCTGCAAACTGACTTGGTACCAAACTGTATTTTCCCTGTCACTCTCGGCTCCAGCAACGCCGAGAAGGGATCTTGATGTATGAGCAGCCCAAAAATCTCCATATATTTTGTCCAGGCTTGTAGCGCCCTGAAGTCTCAAGACTTGCAGAGCCAACACGGGGAGTAGCAGTTATTGGTTACAAGCTCCATTCGATTGGAGTAGTTAGGAGTGCTTAGGATCACACTCGACGGTGACACTAAGGCAGAAGGGTGGGTGGGGGGAGATTACCACATCTCACTGGACAGCTATCACCTGCCTTAAGCTGGGCAGCCCCCAGCCATTAAGGGGCTGTTCTGCCACAACATACCTGCCCCACTGGGGGCATGGTGCTTAGAGGTCACTGACCCTAACAAGCAAGCAGTAAATTATCATACCAGATAATACTAAAAGAAATATAAAATGCAGTCCCTTCGACTTGTGAGTTGAAGATCAGGACCATGTGTCCTGGACTTATTGACAACCCTCAACAGATCAGCGATGCACGTAAGACTGCCGTTATCAACAGAGAGCTAGCAAAACTGAACATTGATATTGCTTGCATCCAGGAGATCTGCTTGGCTGACGATGGTTCTATCAGAGTCAGAATACACTTTCTTCTGGCAGGTTCTGTCATAGGAACAGGCCCTGCAGTATGGTGTTGGTATCGCTGTGAAAAACTCAACTCACTCAATTCATTGAGACTCCAACAGAGGAGAATGGAATAACCTTTGGCCAAATATTTCATTTGTCATCATCATCAGGCTTTGTCCCAAACCCCATCAGAGCTTATGCTCCAACACTTTGTTCCACCCAGAATTCATTGTTCTGAAGGTTTATATCTCCTATGAGACTTCAGTGCCAGAGTCGGTGCTGATCACATGGCTTGGCCTTTCTGCTTAGGGAACCATGGCACTGGAAAGATAGATGAAAATGGCCAAAGGTTACTCGAAATCTGTTGTCATCATGGTCTGTGTGACCAACACTTACTTTGAGTACAGGATACTGCATAAAGTATCCTGGCGTCACCCTCGGTCTCGTTACTGCCACCATTTAAGTCAGTATCATCTGCTGAAATTATCTTAGTAGTGTACTTAACACCCATAGTTACCACAGGGCTGATAGTGACACTGACCACACCCTTATTGGCAGTAAATTAAGACTAACCCCAAAGAAAGATGCTGCAAAGTAGACTGATACAAAGCACACTGGGCAGAAATGCAGTCAGTTACTGTAGCTAAGAGGAATCCACTACTTACCCAAAGTAGAATCCCAGATTTTCGTTTTTGCTCATAATAAGTTCTAACATACTGTTCGTCGATGTGCAAATACTACTACTGACTGAACCTGTGCAGCAAGATCAAACGGCAGCCATTAGTGGAAATGCTAGAGGCATGTATGAAGGCATCAATATTGCTATGAGTCCTTCAACCACCTAGACAGCACTGCTCAAATCGAAATCAGGTGAAGCCATTAGAACCAGAGCAAAAAGTTAGATTGATGGGTAGAACATTACCTAGAACTGTGTGCTACCTGGAGGCTCTCCCAATTATGGTAGTATTAAACACCACACCTACAGTAGAAGAGAGGAGCAAAACTACTGACCACCTCTTCTATAGAAAGACCCCAGGAAATATGGCATCCCTGATATGTGGTAAGCCATCATTACTGAAGCACCAACACGAAATCCTATGCCTCTGCTGGGAAAATAGTCACATCTCGCAAGACATGCATAATGCAAACATCATAAACATATAATAGATTACAAAGGCGATCGAATCGATTCTAACAACTATCGTGGGATTTTTCTTGTTAGTATAGTTGGCAAGGTGTTCGCTTGTGTCATCTCGGTGCGTTTTCAGAGTCAAAGTCACAGTGTGGATTCAGAGCTGGTCGTTCTACAGTGCATATGATCTTCTCACTATGTCAACTGCAGAAGAGTCGAGACAGCAAAACCACTTTATCTAGCCTTCATAGATCTGATGAAGGCATTTGATCTGGACTTTTTAGCCTCCTCCATAGAAGTGGATGTCCCCCTAAACTACTTCAGCTGATCACCTCCTTCTAGAGGACATGAAAAGTACTGTTTGCTTCAACCTTGCAACCTCTGAGGGCCCTTCCCAGTGAGTAGTGGAGTGAAACAGGGATGTGTCCTAGCATCGACAAATGCACTGAAGTTTACTTGCGCAACAGAGTTGGAGGGAAAGGGTTTTCAACATTGCCCATCTACACTCCAAAACCAAGACAAGAGAAGTCTCACTTGTAAGGTTTTGTTCGCAGATGATGCAGTGCTAGTGTCTTATTTTGATTATTTTAACTCAGCCCCTTC
>NW_023661275.1:0-17835 GCF_015228065.2 Penaeus monodon
TCATAAAAACGTTATATTGTTATCATTATTGTTATTACTATTATTATTTGTATTGTTATTAGTATTTTGTAAAATATATATTAATCACTGCAATAATTGCAATTTTATGATAATAATTGCAATAATGATGATAATAATTGCAATAATGGTGATAATAATTGCAATAATGATGATAATGATGATGATAATGATGATAATGATGATAATCATGATAATAATTAGGATAATAACAGGATTTGTGTCCATAATAATAAAAAAAGGGAAAAAAAAAAATCCAAAAGTCGAAAAGCGGCTAAATCTAGCGAAATATAGCCTTTTGAGAGTATACTCCAAAATGACGTTTTTTTTCCATTCATTTGATGATTTTGGCAATTATTAGGGTAATAATGATAATAATTACCAGAATTCTATTAATCATGACAATAATGATGATAAAAGTGAGAATAAAGAGAATTTGGATAACATTTGATGATTATTAATATTATTACTATTATCATTATCATTATTAATATTATCAATATCGTTATTATTATTATTTAAATTATTATTATTATTATTATTATTATTATTATTATTATTATTATTATTATTATTTATTATTATCATTATTATTTTATTATTATTGTTACTTTAAATTTTTAGCATTTTTTGCCCAAAAAATATATTATAACTGTAATAATAAAAACAATAATAAAAATAAGTATAAAATAATATAAAAATCGTTATAATATTGTTTTAAAATCATTATTGTTATTTTTTATCATTATTATTCTTGTTACTATACATAATTGCAAAATAACTATTATAACACTATAATTACAGTAATAACGATGTTAAATTTAAAAAAATGATTAATATTTATCATAAAAACGTTATTATTTGTTATTTATTGTTTATATATTATTATGTAGTTGTTATTAGTATATTGTAAAAATAATATTATAACTGCAATAATTCAATAATGACGATAATAATTGAATAATGATGATAATAATTGCAATAATGATGATAATGATGATGAAATGATGATAAAGATGAATAATGATATAATGATGATATGATGATGTAACGATAATAATGAGATAATCATGTAAAAAATAGGATAAAACAGATTTGTGTCCATATATAATAAAAAAAGGTAAAGAAAAAAATCCCAAAGTCGAAAAGCGTCAAAACTTTGCGAAATATAGCCTTTTGAGAGTAAAACTCCAAAATGACGTTTTTTCCATTCAAATTTTATGATTGGCAATTATTAGGGTTTTTAATGATATAATTACCAAATTCTATTAATCATGACAATAATATGATAAAAATGAGAATAAGAGAAATTTTGGGTAACATATATGATTATTTATTATTACTATTATCATTATTATTATCAAAATTTTATATCATTATTATTATTATTATTATTATTATTATTATTATTATTATTTTATTATTATTATTATTATTATTATCATTATTATTATTATTATTGTTACTTTAATTATTAGTATTATTCCCAAAATATATTATAAACTGTAATAATAACCCAAAAATAATATTTAAAAATATAAAAAATAATATAATAATAATCGTTATAAATTGTTATAATATCATTATTGTTATTATTATCATTATTTTCTTGTTACTGGTATATAATTGCAAAAATAACTTTATAACAGAATAATTACGTAAAAAACGATTTAAATTTAAAAATAATGTATAAATTTTATCAAAAAACGTTTTATTTTTACATTATTGTTTTACTTTTTATTGTAGCTGTTATTAGTATGTTGTAAAAATATATTTAACTGCAAAAATTCAATAATGATGAAAAATTTGCAATAATGATGATAAAAATTGAAATAATGAGATAATATGATGTAAAATATAATGATGATATGTGATGATAACGATAAAAAATGATGAAAATCTGAAAATAATGAGGTAATAACGGATTGTGTCCTATAAAATAAAAAAGGAAAAAAGAAAAAAATCCCAAAGTAAAAAGCGGAAAAATCTACGAATATGCCTTTTGGGAGAGTATAACCCCAAAAATGACGTTTTTTTCCATTCATTTGATGATTTTGGCAATTTTTTAGGTAAAAAATGAAATAATTACCAGAATTCTTTAAATCATGAAAATAATGAATAAAAGTGAGAATAAAGAGAATTTGGAAAACATTTTTGATTATTAATGCTACCCAGTGGGTCTTTTCTCTGTGCGAAACATGTGTTAACAGAAAAGGATGACCGGGGCTGTTTAACTAAGGGACCTGAAAAACGGGGATGCAACTGGCTGGGAGGGGAGGAGCGGGGGGAACAAGCCAAAGACCGTTGGGTGCTGCCCCTGTGAAGACCCGTGTGTGCCCTTGTGCCTGAGAAAAACCCTGGTGTTCCCCTTTTTAAAAGCTGTATTGTCTGTGGACATGCTGGTTTCCCCCTTTTTGTGCCTATAAAAAAATTCGGGTAAAAAACTTGTTAAAAAAAGGATAGACTGTCTTTTTGGGTTTACTTCGTCCCCTGCCTCGCCCTTGGTTTTTTCCCCTCCGGGGTTTTTCGGGGACGCTTGGTGTTCGGTGCCTTTTGGAGCTTTTCAGTGTTCCGACCCTGGGATATACCCGTCTCCTAGCCTCCTTGTTTGGGGGCAAAGAGACACGGCGGCGAAACAAATGGTGTCGGAGTGGATTTGTGATTTTTGTCTGAACGCGCCGAACATGTTCAAAGATGGCGGCAGCTGGGGGAGGGAGGCTATGACTGAGGCAGGCACGAGTGAGGTAAGCCGACCAGATGGACCTGATCACTCCCTGCGGGCCCGGGTATGAGGGGGGGGAAATGGCACAAAGGCAGAAAAGCAGGCACAGGGGGCACGCGAGCAGGCGCCCCATCTCGTCGAGATGCGGGCGGGCAGAGGAACATTCTGCCAAATTGTTGAGGTGCTACAGAGCTGCTCTGTGAAATGGAAACTCAGCGTACACTGAAAAGGCCTGCAAAGCGTAAATAAACGTGGGGGAGGTGCGACTCGAAGGGCGAGGTTCGGGGCCTAGGGGGGAAGTGAAGGGGGAAAAGGCGGCGTCACAAAGGTTAACTTTGCAAGCAAGAAGGAAACGGGGGTTTCTGGCACAGACCCAGAGTGCCAGATTTACTGGGTCGCCTGGGGCCCCGTGGCAGGAAACCCCCGGGGCCTGCAGCGTCGGTCGGACCAGGGGAGCTGAAAAAGGCTGGGGACCCATCGGAACCGCTCCCATGGGAAAAGGGTGGGGGCAAACTCGGCCCCCGGTAAACCCCCTCGTTGCCTCCCTCCCCCCCTTCCCCCCCCCGGGCTGTTAGTTCTGCCTTGTTCTCCACCCCGCACCCCTGGGGCCTCCAACTTCTGTGCGTGAATTTCCAGCTGAGTACGAGGGGAAGGGGGCCCTGGGGGCATATGTCCCCCAAATTTTGAAATACTGGCTCTGCCCAGGGCTGGGCCGGGAAAAGGAAGCCCTGCAGCTGGTACGCGCAAAGGGCCCTGCGGGGAAAGTGTTGGGGCATCTCCGCCACCCAACATCCCTCTTCACCACGTGGCGAGGCTTTGAAACCCCGTTTCGGGCACCACCACCAGGCCGAGGTTTTTCGGGCCCACTTAAAGAAGGGACTCGTGAGCATGGCGAGACCGTCCCAGCGGGCGCAGGATGTGGGGGGCCCGGGTAAGGAGGTCGTCCCCTGGGGCTGCGGAAGAGATGATCGGGGTCCGGGCCCGTATTTCTTTGTTGACGCTTTACGGGCCAGCACTGCAAATCTCGTCAAGCAGGCAACCCTGGGACCGCAGGTGGCGCTGGCGGGGCCCTTTGGGAGTTCGGCCTTCCTAAGGCAACGGGGCTGGGGCCACTGCTCAGCCCCGCCGTACCTCCGGGGCCGGAAGGCAAAAGGGAGAAAATAGCATTGAGGAAAGGGTGACCCCGAGAATTTCCCAAAGGCTTGTGTTGGGCTGCGGAGAGGTGGGCCAGACGTAGTCATGTCAGAGGGCGGAGAACACTTCCCTAAACCGGGAGGATTCTGATCCCTTCCGCAGTGTTGCAAGGACTGTGGCAGGTATGGTCACCATCCGATTGCATGTCCAAGGGCAAGGAAGGGTACAGGCGGAAACTCGGAAAAAGGGGCCGAAACCGCCGTCCTGGGTTCCCGGCCCCGACTTGGTAACTCCGTCGAACCAGAGATGCGGGGGAGGGCTAAATAGAGGGAACCTCCGCCTGCATGGACACGGGGGGCTGAGAAACCCTATTGGGGCCTGATTGTTGGCCACTATGCATTTCCCAACGCACCACAGAGTGTTGTGTCAGGGGCATTGTGTGCAGCTCAAGGGGCCAGTGGAGGCTCGTTTTGGCGTGGGCAGCACGTGCAGGGGCTGCCGGTGTATGGGCCGATCTGGACGGCCTGTTGCGGGGCCTTACTACCTGCGCAGAGAAAGGGCGTGTGTCGCCCCTTGGGACGGAACTGGTGGGGGTGCAGGTGAAGAGGTCCCCTTTGCTTCCAGGGGTTGGCTGTAAAGGGGTGTTACCTGGGGCGACAGCCCCCTTGCCCCGGGACAGAGCCCTAAATCCGGTGTCGACTGTCAAGATGATGCGTGGAGTAGAGGGCCTCGTGGAGCCCTTTCCCCAAAACCTGCAGCTGATGATGGCGTACGGTTGGGGGGAGCCTTGCGGACCAGGGGGGGGGTTAGTTACAGTGTTGGTAGCAAACTTCTCTGAAAAGGGCCCGAAAAGGTCCAGCGGGGTGCAAAGCGGGGCACTTGTGAGAAGGGGAGCGCCAGAAGAGTCGTCGGGGAGAAAGGAGTTGGTGTGGCCGTTGCCTGCTTCCCGGGACTTGCCACCGGAGCGCTGCTAACCTGCGGGGTGTACCGACGATGTGTGGCAGCTAAAGGTCCCGGGCCCAGGGGCCCATGAAGGGAGACCTATGCCGGCACATGAGGAAAGTGAGGTAAAACATAGGTGAAGAGTGTGGCTGCAAAACCCCGCGTCGAAAGCGAAGCTCTCGCCGAAGCTACGAGCCCCGGGGAAAGGGGCCATATACGGGGGGTAGGGCCCCCCTTTCTGATTCACCTATCGAATTCGCAAGGGCGAAAACGACCGTCTGTTTCCACTTGGGCCCGGGCTTGGCGTTACCAGGGGCCCCAAAAGCTAACTCCTGGGGCCATGGTGAAAAGAAGATACACCCAGGCGGGATGGGACTGGAGACGCGCCGAGATGAGGACAGCTTTGGACGGGAGGGCGATGCAGCAAACGTCAATGGTGACCAAAAACCAGGTTTTGGGGCGGAATACCCCTCTGGGTGCACTCCCAATCTACCGCCGCCCACACCTCCTCCAAGCGCCCCCCACGGAGCGAAGAAGCCCGCTGGATGAAAAAACTTTGTTTGTTCTGGGCTAATTTTTTTAAATTTTTGTAGTTTTTTTCGGGTTTAGGTATGTCAAGCAAGGGGTCGTCTGCTTGAAAAGGGGGGATAGTGCTACGCCAGGGGGTCTTTGTCTCGTGCAAAACATTGGGTTAACATGAAAGGATGACCTGGGCATGTTTAACAGAAGGGCCTGGCAAACGGGGAGCAAGGGGCTGTGAGCGGAGGAGCGAGAAAAGCAAGAAAGCATTTTGGGTGTTTCTCCTTAAAGACCTCGGTGGTGCCCCTTGTGACCTGAGATAAACCTGGTGTTGCCCTGTTATAAGCTGTATTGTGCTGTTGACATGCGGGTTTCCCCCTGTTTTGTCCCTTAAGAAAGTTCGGGTAAAAAACTTGTGTAAAAAGGATGACGGGCATTTTTGTTTACTTCGTGCCCTGCCTCCCCACTTGGCGTTTCCTCTCCTGGTGTTTGGACCGTGGTGTTCGGTGCCTCTTGGGCGTTCGTGTTCAGCCCTGTGGATAGCACCCTCTGCCTAGCCTGCCTTGTGTTTGGGGGAGAGAACGAGGCGGCCGGGGTACATTAATATTTTTCTTTAAAATTTAAATTTTTTATTTTAATATTATCAAAATCATATTTTTAAATTTTTATTTTATTTTATTATCATTATTTTTATTATTATTATTATCATTTTATTTTTATTGTTACTTTAATTATTAGTATTTTTGCCCAAAAAAAAAATTATAACTGTAAATAACAACAATAATAAAAAAAGTACAAAAATAAAAATAATCGTTATAATATTGTTTTTAAAATTTTTATTGTTATTATTATCATTATTATTCTTGTTTTCTGTATTATTTTCAAAAAAAACTATCATAAAAGTAAAAATTACAGTAATAACGATGTTAAAAAAATAATGATTAAATATTTATCAAAAAACGTTATTTTGTATCATTATTGTTATTGCCATTATTATTGTAGTTGTTATTAATATAGTTGTAAAAAAAATATTTTAACTGCAATAAATTAAAAAAAAAAATTAATTGCAATAATGTGATAATAATTGCAATAATGATGATAAAGATGATAAAAATGTGATAATGGGGTATATGATGATAACGATATAAGATGATAACATATAATAATGGGATAAACGGTTTGTGTCCATATTAATAAAAAAGGTAAAGAAAAAAAATCCCAAAAGTCTAAAAAACGGAAGATCTACGAAATATAGCCTATTGAGATTATCTCCAAAATGCGTTTTTTCCCTTTATTTGATGATTTTGCAATTATTAGGGAAAATATAAAAATTACCAAATTTTATTAATTTGACAAAAATGTGATAAAAATGAGAATAAAAAAGAATTTGGATAAATTTGATGATTATTAAATATTATTATATTATCATTATTATTATCAATTTAAATATCATTTTATTTTTATTATTTATTTTATTATTTTTTTATTTTTTATTATTTTATTATTATTACATTATTATTATTATTATGTTATTAAATTTTTAGTATTTTGCCCAAAAAAAATATTATAATGTATAATACAAAATAATAATAAAAATATAATAAAAATAAAAATAATAATCGTTATATATTGTTTAATATCTTATTTTTATTATTATCTTTTTTTATTCTTGTTACTGTAGTAAATTGCAAAAAAAACTATTATAACATATAAAAACGTAATAACGAGTTAATTAAATAATGATTAAAAATTTATCATAAAAACGTTACTATTGTTTCTTTTTGTTATTACATTATTATTTTTAGTTGTTATTAGTATAGTTGTAAAAAAAATTTTTATAACTGCAAAAATTTTCAAAAATGATGTTAAAAATTGCAATAATGATGAAATAATTGCAATAAAGATGATAATGATGAATAATGATGATAATGATGTAATGAGATGATAACGATAATAATGATGATAATCTGATAATAATGAGGTAAAAACAGGATTTGTGTCCCTATTAATAAAAAAGGTAAAAAAAAAAATCCCAAAGTCGAAAAAACGGCAAAATCTACAAAATTAGCCTTTTGAGAGTATACTCCAAAAAGACGTTTTTTTTATTCTTTGATGTTTTGGCAATTATTAGGGTAATAATGATAATAATTACCAAATTCTATTTAAACTGACAAAAATGTGATAAAAATGAAATAAAAAGAATTTTATCTTTGATGATTATTAAAAATTATTACTATTATCTTATTATTACAAAAATTTCAATATCATTATTATTATTATTATTATTTTTTTTTTATTTTTATTTTTTATTATTATCATTCTAATATTATTATCTTATTATTATCATTTTATTTCATTATTATTTTATTATTGTTACTTTATTTTTATTATTGCCCAAAAAAAATATTAAACTGTAATAAAAAACAACAATATAATAATAAGTATAAATAATAATTAAATAATCGTTATAATATTTTTTTTAATATCATTATTGTTTTTATTACATTATTTTTCTTGTTACTGGGATATAATTGCAAAAAAAACTATTATAAATAATAAATTTCAGTAATAAGATGTTAATTAAAAAAATGATATAAATTTTACATAAAAACATTTTATTGTTTCATTAGTTATTACTATTATTATTTTAGTTTTGTTTTTAGTTAATTTTTAAAAATAATATTATAATGCAATAATTGCAATAATGAAATAATAATTTCAAAAAATGATGATAAATTGCAAAAATTTATATTGATGATGATTATGATAATGAGTGAAAACGATAATAATGATGATAATCATGATAAAAATGAGGATTAAAAGGGTTTTTTTCCCTATATAGTAAAAAAGGTAAAGAAAAAAAAACCCAAAAGTCGAAAAGCGGCAAAAAATAGCGAAAATAGCCCCTTTTAATTTTCTTTCCAAAAAAGACGTTTTTTCCTTCATTTGATTTTTGGGAATTTTAGGGTAAAATGATAATAATTACCAAATTCTATTAAACGAAAAAATTGTAAAATGAGAATAAAAGAAATTGGGTAAAATTTGGGGTTTTAATATTATTACTATTATCATTATTTTTATCAATTATAAATCATTATTTTTATTATTATTATTATTATTTTATTTTATTATTTTTATTATTATTATTATTATTATTATTTTTATTTTTATCTTATTTTTATTTTATTGTTCTTTTAAATTTTTAGTATTATTGCCCCAAAATATTATAAATGAATAAAAACACAATAATAATAATAACTATAATAATAAAAATAATAATCGTTATAATATTTTTATTAATATCATTTTTTTATTATTATCATTATTATTCTTGTTATGGGATATAAATTGGGAAAAAAAACTATTTACCATAAAATTACGTAAAAACGTGTTAATTAAAATAATGATTAAAAATTTATCTAAAAAAGTTATTATTGTTATATTATTGTTATTTCTGTTTTTTGTAGTTTTTTTTATATGTTGTAAAAAATATTTATAACTGCAATAATTGCAATAAAGATGATAAAAATTGCAAAAATGATGATGTAATGATGATAAATTTATAATGTGATGATAAAGAAAATAATATGAAATCATATATAATAAGATAAAAACGGATTTGCTACTAATAAAAAAAAAAAAAAGAAAAAAATCCCCAAAGTCGAAAAAAACGGCAAAACTAGCGAAAAAAGCCTTTTGGACATATCCAAATGCTTTTTTTCCCTTCATTTGATGTTTTTTCAATTTTTAGGGTAATATGATAATAATTACCAGAATTCTATTTAAACATGACAATAAAGATGTAAAATGGAAAAGAAATTTGGATAAAATTTGATGATTATTAAAATTTTTTACTATTTTCATTATTATTATCAAAAATTTTCCAAAATCATTATTTTTATTATTTTTATTTTATTATTATTATTATTATTGTTATTTTATTATTTTATTTTTATTATTTTATTATTTTATTTTATCATTATTATTTTATTATTTTACTTTCATTTTTTATCATTGCCCAAAAAAATATTATACTGTAATAATAACAACAAAAATAAAAATAATTAAAAATAAAAATAATATCATTTAATTTGTTATTAATATCATTATTGTTATTATTTCATTATTTTTCTTGTTACTGTAGTATAATTCAAAAAAAACTATTAAACATAATAATTCAGTATAACATGTTTTAAAAAAATGATATGATATTTTCATAAAGCGTTATTTTTGTTATCATTATTGTTATTATATTTTATTGGTTTTATTAGTATGTTTTTAAAAAAATTTTATAAAAAGCAATAAAAAAGATGTAATAAATTCATAATGATGATAATAATTGCAATAATGATGATATTTGCAAAAATATATAATAATTGCAATAATGATGATAATTATGATAATGATGATAGGATGATGATAACGATAAATTGAGATAAATCATGATAATAGGTAATCAGGGTTTGTGTCCCTTTTTAAAAAAAAAGGTAAAAGAAAAAAAATCCCCCAAAAATCGAAAAAACGGCAAAAACAAGGAATATAGCCTTTTGAGAGCATACTCCAAAAAAAAAAAAAAAGACGTTTTTTTATTCATTTGATGATTTTTGGGAATTTTAGGGGAATAATGATAATAATTCCAATTCTATTATCATGACAAAAATGATGATAAAAATGGAATAAAGAGAATTTGGGTAACATATGATGATTATTAAATTATTACTATTTCTTATTATTATCAATATCATCAAAAATCTCTTTATTATTATAATATTTTTATTATTATTTTTATTATTATTATTTTTATTATTATTATTTTTATCTTTGTATTTTATTATTTTATTATTATCATTATTATTATTATTTTTTTTACTTTAATTTTTAGTATTATTGTCCAAAAATATTATAACTGAATAATACAACAATAAGAATAATAAGTATAATAAAAATAATAAAAAATCGTTAAATTTGTTTTTATCATTATTGTTATTATTATCATTTTTATTCTTGTTACTGTAGTATTTGCAAAAAAAAACTATTATAATGTAAAAAATTTACAGTAAAACGATGTTAATTAAAAAAATATATAATATTTTTCATAAAAAACGTTATTATTTTTATCATTTTTGTTTTACTATTATTATTGTATTGTTTTAGTATAGTTTAAAAAAAATTTTTTATAACTGCAATAATTTTCAATAAAGATATAATAATTGCAAAAATGATTAATAATTTCAATAAGATATAATGGGGTGATAAAGATATAAAAGAGATAAAGAGATGATAACGATAATAATAAGATAATCATGATAAAAATGGGTAAAAACAGGTTTGTGTCCATATATAAAAAAAAAAGGTAAAAAAAAAATCCCCAAAATGAAAAAACGGCAAAAACTAGCGAAATATAGCCTTTTGAGATATCCCAAAATGACATTTTTTTTCCCTTTATTTTTGATTTTGGCAATTATAAAAGGGTAAATGATAATAATTACCAGAATTCTTTAATCATGACTAATGATGATAAAAATCGAATAAAAAAATATTAACATTTGATGAATTATTATATTATTACATTTCATTTTATTTCAATAATCATATCATTATTTTTATTTTTATTTTTTATTATTTATTATTATTATTATTATTATTTATTGTTTTATTATTATTATTTTTATTATTATTATCATTATTATTATTATTATTGTTACTTTAATTATTATTTTTTTTTCCAAAAAAAATTTTTAACTGTAATAAAACAACAATAATAAAATAAGTATAAATAATAATAAATGTTATAATATTGTTATTAAAATAAATTTTTGTTATTATTATCTTATTTTCTTGTTACTTAGTATATTGCAAAAATAACTATTATAACAGTAATAATTACGTAATAACGATGTTAATTAAATAAGTATAAATTTTATCATAAAAACTTATCATTGTTATCATTTTTTTTTTACTTTATTTTGTAGTTCTTATTATTATTTTGTAAAAAAAATTTTATTATAAAATGGAATAATTGCAAAAATGATATAATAATTGCAATAATGATGATAATAATTGCAAAAGTGATAATGGATGAAAAATGATGATAATGATGATGGAAAAGAAATAAAGATGATAACTGAATAAAAGGGATAATAAAGGATTTTTGGGCCATATATAAAAAAAAAATCCTAAAAATCGAAAAAAAGGGGAAAAACACTAAATTTGTCTTTTGAGGTATACTCCAAGATGAAGTTTTTTTTTATTCATTTGATGATTTTTGGGATTATTAGGGGAATACTGATAATAATTACCAAATTCTATTAATCTGACATAAAGAGAAAAAAGTGAATAAAGAGAATTTTGGATAACTTTGTGATTTTAATATTTTATATTTTTCATTATTATTACAATATTATCAAAATCATTATTATTTTTATTAAATTTTTATTTTATTATTATTATTATTTTATTTATTATTTATATTTTTATTATTATTTTATTATTTTTATCATTTTATTTTATTATTGTTCTTTAATATTTATATTTTTCCCAAAAATAATTATAAACTGTAAAATAACAACAATAATAAAATAATATAAAAATAATAAAATAACCGTTTAAAAATTGTTATTAAAATCTTTTTGTTTATTTTTTATCATTTTATTCTTGTTACTGGTAGTATAAATTGCAAAAATAACTATCATAAAAGTAAAATTACAGTAATAACGAGTTAAATTAAAAAAATATATAAATATTTTTTTAAAAACTTTTATTGTTTTCATTTTATTATTACTATTTTTATTTTAGTTGTTATTGTATAGTTTAAAAATTAATTTTCTGCAAAAATTTGCAATAATGATATAATAATTTCAAATTTTGGTAATAATTGCAATAAAGTGATAATAATTTGCAATAATGATTAATGATGATGATAAAAATGATAATGATGATAATGATAAATGATAGATAAAGATAATAAGAAAAATCAGATAAAATAGATAATAAACGATTTGGTCCATATTAAAAAAAAAAGGTAAAAAAAAAAATCCAAAAGTCAAAAACGGCAAATCTGCGTATAGCCTTTTGAGAGTATACTCCAAAAAGATTTTTTTTTCCATTCATTTTTTGATTTTGGCAAATTTTTATGGTAATAATTATAAAAATTACCCGAATTTATTTTAAACAAACAATAAATGATAAAATGAAATAAAGAGAATTTGGATAACATTTGATGATTATTACTATTTTTTACTATAATCTTATTATTATCAATATTACATATCATTTTATTATTAAAAATTTTTATTATTATTATTATTTATTTTTATTATTATTATTATTATATTATTTATTATTACATTATTATTATTATTATTGTTACTTTAATTATTATTTTTGGGCCCCAAAAAAATTTATAAATGTAATAATAATAAAAAAAAATAAATAATAAAAATAAAATTATCATTTTATTTTTGTTATTATTACAGTTTAATATATTTTTTTGGGGATAATACTAATATTAAAGTAACATAATAATATATAATGATAATAATAATCATAATAATAATAATAATAATAATAAAAAAATAATAATAAAAATAAATAATTAAAAAATAATGATATTGATAATATTGATAAAATATGATTAAGAATAAAAGTAATAATCATCAAATGTTATCCAAATTTCCTTTTTTCCATTTTATCATTATTGTTTGATTAATAGAATTCTGGTAATTATTATAATTATTACCATAAGAATTTCCAAAACATCAAATGAATGGAAAAAAACGTCATTTTGGAGTATACTCTCAAAAGGCTATATTTTCCCAATTTTTCCGCTTTTTCGCTTTTGGATTTTTTTTTTTTTACCTTTTTTTTTTTAATATGGACCAAATCCTGTTTTTTCCTATTTTATATGTTTCTCTTATTTTCGTTATCTCATCATTATTCATTATCATCATATCATCATTATCATCATCATTTATCATTATTGCAATATTATCACATTATTTCAATAAATTTTAACAAATTGAATTATTATATCATTATTTCAAAATTTCAGTTAAATAATTTTTACAAAATACTAATAACAACTACAATAAAAATAGTAATAAAAAAATGATAACAAAATAACGTTTTTTTTTATAATATTTTTATATTTTTTTTAATTAACATCGTTATTTCTTAATTTTACGTTTTTGATGTTATTTTTTCCAATTTACTACCAGTAAAAAGAATAATAATGATAATAATAACAAAAATGATATAATAACAAATTTTTAAAAGGTTTTTTTTTATTTTTATATTATTATTATTATTGTTGTTATTATTACAGTTTTTAAATTTTTTTTGGGCAATAATACAAAATTAAAGTAACATAATAAAATAATAATGATAATATAATAAATAATAATAATAATAAAAATAAAAATAAAAATTTAAAAATAAAATAAAAATAATAATAATAAAAATAATAATAATGATATTTTAAAATTTTAATAAAAAATGATAATATAATAATATTAATAATCATAAAGTTTTCCAAATCTCTTTTTTCCCTTTTAAATTTTTTATTGTCATGATTAATAGAATTTGGTAATTATTATCAGTTTACCTAATAATTGCCAAAACATCAAAAGAAGGAAAAAAACTCATCTTGGAGTTACCTCAAAAAACTATATTTTCTAGATTTTGCCGCTTTTTTGATTTTTGGATTTTTTTTTTTTATATATGGCACAAATCCTGTTATTATCCCATTATTATCCGATTATCAATTTTTTCGTTTCCATCATTATCACATTTTTCATCCATTTTCCATTTTGCAATTATTTTCTCATTATTTCAATTTTATCCATTTTGCAAATTTTTCCAGTTTAATATATATTTTTACAACTATAAAAAATAAGAACTACAAAATAAAGTAAAAACAAAAATATAACAATGTAACGTTTTATGATAAAAATTTATATCATTATTTAATTCATCGTTATTACGTAATTTTTACGTTTTAAAAAGTTTTTTTTGCAATTTTATCCAGTAAAAAGAATAATAATGATAATAAAAACAAAAATTATATTAATAAAAAAATTATAACGATTATTATTTATTTTTAACTTATTACTATTATTGTTGTTATTATTACAGTTTGAATATTTTTTTGGGAAAAAAAAATAAAAATTAAAGTAACAATAATAATAATAATAATGATAAAATAATTTAAAAATATAATAAAATCAATAATAATAAAAATAATAATAAAATAATAATAATAAATAAAAATAATAATAATGATATTGTAATATTGAAATAAAATGAAATAGTAATAATATTAATAAAACCAAAGTTATCCATATTTCTTTATTCGACTTTTTTCACATTATTGTCATGATTTAAAGAATTTGGTTATTATCATTTTTTACCCTTTTAATTGCCCCAAAACATCAAATAATGGAAAAAAAGTCATTTTGGGGTATACTCTCAAAAGGCTATATTTTTGCTAATTTTTTCCGCTTTTTCGATTTTGGATTTTTTTTTTTTTTCCTTTTTTTTTATATATGGACACAAAACCCGTTATACCCCTTATTATCATGATTTTCTTTTTATTATCGTTATATCCATATCATCATTATATCATTACATCACATTATATCTTATTGCAATTATTTATCATTATTGCAATTTTATATCATTATTGCAATTTTGCAGTTATAATAAATTTTTACAACTATACTAAACAATACAATACTAATAGTAAAACATAATGATAACAATAATAAAATTTTATGATAAATTCATATCTTATTTTTAATTTAAATCGTTATTTCTGTTAATTATTTTTTTTATAATAGTATTTTTGAATTTATATCCCTAACAAGAATAATAATAATAATAACAATAATATAAATAACAATTATAAAGATTTTTTATTATTTTTATTATACTTTTTTATTATTGTTGTATTATTACGTTATAATATATTTTTTGGGCAATAAAACTAATAATTTTAAAATCAATAATAATAAAAATAATGATAATAAAAATAAAATAAAAAAAATAATAATAAAAATAATAATAATAATAAAATAAAAAATAATAATAATAATTATTAATAAAAATAAAAATGAGATTTGATGATATTGATATAATAATGATAATAGAATAAATTAATAATCATCATATGTTTTCCCAAATTTTCTTTATCTCACTTTTTCATCATTATTGTCATATTAATAGAATTCTGGGAATTTTTATCATTATTACCCTAAAATTTCCGAAATAATAAAATCAAATGAATGGAAAAAAAAGTCATTTTGGAGTATGCTCTCAAAAGGCATATTTCCCTTTATTTTTCCGCTTTTTCGACTTTGGGGGTTTTTTTTTTTTACCTTTTTTTATTAAATTGGACACAAAACCCGTTTTATCCTCATTTTATATGAATTTTACATTATTATCGTTATCATCATCCCTATCATCATTATCATCATATTATCATCTTATTGCAATTATTATCATTCATTATTTCAATTATTATCATCATATTGCAATTTTTATCATCATTATTTAAAAATTACATCATTATTGCAGTTATAAATTTTTTACAACTATTTCTAAAAAACCTACAAAAAATAGTAATAAAATAATGATAACAATAAAAAGCTTTTATGATAAATATCTATTAAAAATTTTTAATTAACATCGTTTTACTGAATTATTTCTGTTATAATAGTTATTTTGCAAATTTTACTACCCGTAACAAGAAATAAAATGAATAAAAACAATAAGGAATTAAAAAAACAATATTATAATGATTTTATTATTTTTTATTATTAACTTATTTTATTTTGTTGTTATTATTTCAGTTTATAATATTTTTTTGGGCAATGATTAAAAATGGAAAATAACAAAAATAAAATAATAATGATAAAATAAAAATAATAATAATTTAAAATAAAAATAAAAATAAAATAACAAAAAAATAATAATAATAATAATAATAATAATAATAATAATGTATTGATAATATTGGGTAATAATAAAGATATAGTAAAAATATTTAAAAATCATCAAATGTTCCAAATTCTCTTATTCCATTTTATCTCTTATTGTCGATTAAAAGAAATTTTGGTAATTATTTTCATTTACCCCAATAATTGGGAAAACATTTAAATGAATGGAAAAAAAAGTCATTTTTGGAGTATGTCCAAAAAGGGTATATTTCGCTAGATTTTTCCGCTTTTTTGACTTTTTGGGGTTTTTTTCTTTATTTTTTTATTATATATTAGCAAAACCCGTTTTTTATCTTCATTATTTTCGATTATATCATTTTTTTCGTTTCATACATTTTCAAATTCATATTTTCATCACATTATTCAATATTATCATCATTATTGCAATTATTTCAGTTATAATTTTAAATTTTTTCAAAATACTAAAACAAATACAAAATAACAGTAAAACAAAATGAAACAAATAATAACGTTTTTTTGATAAATTTTATATCATTTTTTTAATAACTCGATTACTGTAATTTTTTATGGTAAAAAAAGTTATTTTCCCAATTACTCCAGTAAAAAATAATAATGATAATAATAACAATAATGATTTAATAACAATATTATAACGATTATTATTTATTATTATACTTTATTATTTTTTGTTTTTTTATTTCATTATAATATTTTTTGGGAATAATACAATAATTAAGTAAAATAAAATAATAAAAGGTAATAAATAAAAATAAAAATAATAATAATAATTATAATAATAAAATAATAATAATAATAATAATAATAAAATAATAAAATTCATAAATTTTATAATAATAAGATAATAGTAATAATTAAAATCATCAAAGTTATCCATTTCTCTTTTTCTCATTTTTTCAATTATTGTCTGATTAAAAAATTTGTAATTATTATCATTTTACCCTAATAATTGCCAAAATCACAAAAAGAAAGGAAAAAACGTCTTTTGGGATACCTCAAAAGGCTATTTTCGCTAGATTTTTCCGCTTTTTTGACTTTTGGGGTTTTTTTTTTACCCTTTTTTTCTATATATGGGCACAAACTTTTTCCTTTTAATCCTCATTATTTTTTAAAACATTATATATATTATAATTATATCATATTTTTCAATTTTTCTCATTATTCATTATTTCAGATTATAAATTTTAAAAAATACTAAAACCCCAATAATGAAAACATAAATAAAAAAAAGTTTTTTGATAAAATTAAAACAATTTTTAAAATTCCTTTTACTTAAATTTTTTTTTAAATTTTTTATTTTTTAAAAATCCGTAAAAAAAATTAAAAAAAAAAATAAAAATCATTATAAAAATATTATAACATTATTATTTTTTATAAATTTTTATTTTAAAATATTTTTTATTAATTTCCCTTTAAAAAAATTTTTTTCAAATTAAAATTTAAAAAATAAAAAATAATTTTTAAAAATATTTTAAAAATAATAAAAATTAATTAAAAATTTTTTTAAATAAAAAAAAGTATTTGATT
>NW_023661276.1:0-17835 GCF_015228065.2 Penaeus monodon
AAATTTATTTACACTATTTTTATAAAATCCTTGTGGCCTGCCTTTTGCCACCGGGAATTTTTAACAGGCCTGCGGCCATTCCCTCAGAAAAACCCCGGGGTGTTTAAATTTTATTTTGAGGCCGGCGCATTCCGGGTCTTTTAAAAGTGTTAGGGATATCGGAAAAATAGACATTAGTCTATCCACCCCTATATATAAAAAAAAGGGCAAAGAAAGTGTTAAAAAAAAGAAATTTGTACCATAACGGAAGCGAAGGAACGTCGGTTTTCGCGTTTAAAAAGGTATGTGGTTTTTCCGGGGGGCCGGGGGGGCTAGCCCCCTGGCTGGGGCGTATAAGTACCCGGGTCCGGGGAGCGACCCCCTGGCTAGGATTATTGCCCGGGGCCCAGGGGGCAGATTTCCATGGCTACGTATATTTACCACGGGGGGGTCCAGGTTAGGGGAAAAAATAATCTAGTGTATAAACCAACGGGGTTAAGGTTATTTTGGGTTTTTGGTTGGACGCATTGACGTTTCCCACAGGGGATGGGATTAGTAAACCCCGTAATTTTTTTGCCGAACGAGGGGTTTTTTCCCGTAGTTTTTTTCGAAAACTGACGCGTCGGCCCTTTTAGACTTTAAAAATGGGGGTGGCGCCGAGAGTTTCAAGGCCCGATTTAATGTATTTTGTGTTGTTTACTCGTTTGGGGCATGTTTGCTGGGGTTTTCAAAAAAATCGATTTTTTTAACGTTTCAAAATCACTTTTTTCATATCGCAGTTTCCCTATTAAATCCATGCTACCCATTATTCCCCCCCCCCTTAAAACCCCCGGTTCCCTACGCATCCCCCATGCGTTAGGGAAGGAAAATATAAAAAACTGTTTTTTTAAATTTAATCTCGGGGGGGGTCGTCGCTCTCGGTAAAAATTACCCTGTATCAGTTCAGGGATCCCAGGTGGCATCTGCTTTTCATCTGGCCCTCTCTCCCAAAAAATCTCATGAACAAACCAAAAACAAAACAAAACATTTTACGATCGAGTAGTTTATATTTCGCATTTATTTTTTTTTTTTTTTTTAAACCCCCATTTAAACATTATTCTATTATAAATTTCAATAAACTTCTCCCTTTAATGGATTTAAAAGCCTCAATAATAAGAGGAAACCTTTGAAGTATCCAAGTGCCCGGTGAGCCCTGCTGGGGAAGAAATATTCTATTTACCATGGTTTTCCTTTTTGGTCTCAAATGATTATTTTGCTTTTTTCTGTAATCAGATCTATAGTATTTTATAATTTTTATTTTTGATTTTTTAATACAGTTGAATTTTCATTTTACTTTGGTTTTAGAATTTTACTAACCCTTTTTCGGGAAATTACAAGGCATTGTCTCTGTTCTCTTCTCCTCCCCTCGGGGTATGTTATAAATCGGGGTTTTAACACTATTTCTTAACATTTTAACCCTACTCAGATCAATATTTAAAAAGCTAGGGTTTCGCCTTACATCATGTTTTAATCCCAAATTAAAATGAACTCTCAAACAAAAATAATACATTTGGGTTTTCTTCATAAAGATACCCTTTTGGGAACCCTTAAAATATAACAAGAAACGTGAAATATAACTGCTACCTTTAATTAATTGTGGGAGAAAAAAGAAAAACGGAACTTTAAAGGGTAATTTTTCCTATCTTAGTGTAAGGGTATAACCAAAAACACCTGATAAAAAAAATATTAAAAAAAAGTAATCTTCTAAGAAAATAGAAATCTCTTTCAAAAATTATTAAGTACTAATTGTTTACACAGCTAAAGACTAATTAAATGAGGTATACATAATGACAATGCGTAAAAAACCCAGAAAGTCGGTTAAAAGGGGTGGCCCCCGACGATTTTTTGGGGGTTTTTCTTACTTGGTCTAGGCTCATTAAAATCGGAAAAGTCAACAGTAATTAATAGGTCGCCATAAGACTTGGATTATAACTGTGTGTGTGCTTTTGTATACACAGACACAGATTTAAATAATATTATATATATATATATTATATATATATATAATATATATTATATATATATATTTTATAATTATCACACGCACACACACCCCACACACCCCCACACACACACACACACAACACAACCAACACACACACACACAACACAACACACCACACACACCACCACACACACACCAATATGATAAAAAAATAAAAGTAAGCAGGGGGGAATCGAGGGGGGGAGAAGGTAAAAGTGGGAAATTTAAGGAAGGGTAAAAATTTTGGAAAAGTGGGGGCGAAAACCCCTTCTTATTATAATATTTTTATTTATTTTTTTCATGTCGGGATTGAGGTGTGGGGGAAAGTGATCAGTTATTTTCTATTACTTTTTTTAGGCGAAAAAAAAAATGGATTTTGAATTTAAAAGTAACAAAAGTAAAACCCCTTTTTTTAAAATAAATATTATATAATTATATATTTTTTTTTTTTGCTTATTAATTTTTTTTGACTTTTTTTACGTTTTATAATTTTTAGTGTTTTTTATTTATTTTAAATGACTGGTTTAAAAAAGGAGAAAATTTATAAACTTTTTTTTTTTTTTACAATGAATGGTTCTTAACTTAAAAATTCCTAAAAACTTAAAAATTATAAACAAAAAAAAAGAAACTGATTTTATTAATTTTTGAATTTTAATTTTTTTTTTATTATTTTTTTAATTTCAATTTTATTTTTTATATTTTTTATTTAAATTGCAAAAACGGGAAAAAGTAAAAAAAAAAAAGGGTTGGGGGGGCTCCAGGGGCTGAATGAGAGATTATTTAAAAAAAGGGGGAAGGGGGTGAGGGGAAGGGGAAAAGAATCTAGTAGAGACAGGATGGGGATAAATGAAATGAGTTTGGGGGGAGGGTTTTGATTTGGGTGTAGCGGATAAAGGAATAAGTGGTTATATAGTTTAAAATGGGGGGGAGTGAGATTTTTACAATAGGCCCTATTGCAAATGGGGGGGACGAAAAGGGAGCAGGTTAATAAAAGACTAAATAAACTAAGCAACTATGATGATTATGGGTTATAAAAAAACAAAAGGGAACAAGAAAAAAACAAAAACAGGAAAAAACGGAAATCAGCAGAAACAAGAGTTGGTCAGAGAGAGAGGGTGCAGGAACAAAAAAGAACAAAAATAAAAGCATGTAAGCAAAAAAAAAGGGTAGGGGTTTAAGTGGTAAAATACAAAAATAATAACATAAAATAACAAATATAAAAGGGTTTTTTTTGGGGGGAGGGGGGTGGGTGTCCGTTCTTCCGTAAAAAATCCATCTTGCTCGTCCTCTGACTGTGTGTCTCCCTTTTGCAATTGCATGGTCACTCCAAAATCACAGGAAATCGCGTCAAATCCGTGGAAAGTTTGAAAGATGTTCCGTATTTGGAATCTCCGTTTATAGTTCGTCGCGCGACCTACGCCCGCTAGGCGGGTCGAGGGGGCAAGTGACGAACCGGGGTCAAGGTCAAAGTCAAAGTCAAAAAAAAGACCCGTTACCGGGGGGAAAGAGGGAGGGGGGAAAGGGGAAAGGGGGGGGATCAAAAAAGATGATCTAGTGAAGAGAAAAGGTCGGGCTTCCCCCAACATGGGGGGTAAAATTTTGGGGGAAAGCGAAAGGAGGAAAAGGAGGATAAAGGCGGTGGGGGAGGCCTCGCGCCATCGTGGGGCGCTCCCCGGCTAGCGCACTCGCTTCGCAGGTGAACCGGGTCGGCGAGACCCCCCCGCGCCCGGGCGGGTGGAAGCACTGGGCTAAGAAGGGGGAGGGGGGGGGAAAAGTGGCCTTCCGGCCATCGGAGGCGCCATCCGGGGACTTATCGCCCTGTAAAACGGTGGTGCCAAGGGGCAAACCATGAGGCTGCAGTAAGTACGAGTGAATCGCTAATGAGGCGAGGCGAGTTTTTTGGGAACCACGGAAGGGGAAGGGGGAGGAAGGGGGTTAAAAACGGAATAGGGGTCTCGTTGGGGGGGTTTTTTTATTTTAGGAAAGCAATTTAAAAGAGGTTTGTGTGGAAAAAACCCCCTAAAAATTAAAAACGAAAAAAGGAACAAAATTAAAACAAGAAACTAAAAGAAAACAAAAAAAAATAAAAAAAACGCAAACACAAACGCAAGAAATAAAAAGCTTAAAAAAATTTAGGCGATAAATTCGGGCCCTCGACAACAATCTGCCGGGGATGATTGGGCCGGGGCCGCGGCGATAAGGATAAATCCGATTGCGAAACTTACCTCGCCGGCTATGCCATAGGGGAGCCCCGGCCCCTGTTTACTAATCCGAGACCCCCACCCGGCCCCCTGCGACTCTGGTGGAGAGGATTGGGTGGCGTGTCGATGAACCGTCCTAGTGACCCTTACGGCACTAAATACCCCATGGTAGTGGCCCAGCCCAAATGCCCCACCCAATCCAAATGGAAAAACAAAAAGGCCAACGGAGGCGTTTCAGAAGCCCCTTTTTCCCGTGCTAAAAACAAAGAAACCCCCACAAAGCGAAAAACGTGGGGAAAGGGTACAAACCAGATTTTAAATGCCATTGATGAGGCAGCCTCACTGACCATACCCAAACCCGGGCCCGGGGTCCGGGTCACAAAGACCCCTGGTATTTTAATGACAATTAGGAGGAAAACCCACGAAATATTTCAAAAAACATTTAAAAAGGGCAAAGAACCCCGAAACTTAGCCCCCCTAAGGGAGGGCGGGGATGCCAAAAAACTGCCAGGGTCAGGCAGGAAAAGTGGCTAAAATGGGGTGGCCCCTTCGATCATCATACACCCTTCAGAGCTATGGAACAGCTCAAGGGCTATCACCCGCTCACCCCCAAGATATGCACATGACCCCCAGTAACCCCAAAGAGGGCGCAAAATTCCCCTGCGAGAAAAATTTAGCAACTGCCTCCCAGCCAAATGAGGGCAGAAAAGAACCCAAAAACCAGACAGATTTCCACTCAAAAAAAGGGCACCCAAAACCCAAAAACTCAGACGTTATTTTTCTCTGAGGGAACTAAAAATGCATAAAAAGCCAGTTGTAACACAGCCCCGGGATCCGTACCCCATCTTTTCCCACCTGGGACTAAGGTGAGCTCACAAAAAAGCCTGGAAACTTCCACCTACCCCGAGTTGGAAGAGGGCTCCATATTTCCCACCCCAAAACCAAAAGGAGCCGGGGAATACCCCCCATCTCTCTCTCCAGCTGTTGGCCAAAGACGGACGAGGGGATGGTCTGAACCCGGTCCGTGGAAAATGGACCCCCACATGAAACCCCCCCGGTTCACAGGGGCATGAGCACAGCGCACAGCATAGCCACGCTTTTAAAGCACAATAAGCAGGGTAATCTGTGGTAGTATTCCTTGACGGGGGAGGCTTTAAAATTGGAAATCCTCATGCCTTCGGGAGAGCCTGATCCAAAAAAGGAATCAGAGGGAGCTCTTGGCTTGGATAGGTGACTCTTTAGGCAGAGCAAATTCCCAAAGGTACTATCAAGCCATGCCACTAGAAAAGGAAGCCACGGGGTTGGGTTTTCTCAGTCCACCCCTCTTTAAAATTAATGTCCGTACCCAACATAAACCTCCCATGGGATCGTATTCCATCAACGATCTCCCCCGTCACTCCCTGGACCATAATGCCTAAACAAAGCCCATTGTCTGGACCTGTATCGAGGAGGTTGGGACAGGACTAAAGATCCTGCACCCAAACCCAAAGCCATGGCTCTGAGAGAGAGAGTTAAGGAGAAGCTAGAACCAGGGAATGGACTTAGTGGGTTCAGGACTACCTCTCCCCTTGGGGGTAAGGTTTAGACGGACCCTCTCCTTCCAGGGGCCAGTACTTTGGGACTGAACAAATCAAGACTGTCTTCATGAGAGCAATGATGGAAGACCATAGGGCCCAAAACACAGAGTACTGATAATTCTATGTACATGCGGTCAGGCCCATTGAGACATCCTCCCTCGCCTGATTGGATAAAAGAAAATATAAAGACCAACTGAAACATCCCAAAAAAAAACCCGCCAGGGCATTTGGGGCCCCCCTGGGGCGAAGGTCTCAAAACCCCCTACGGGGCAAACCTTCTCCCTTGGCCCCAAGAATGATTAATGGAACAATTCTTATCAAAAGGGCATCCAGGCTCCAGGAACACAAGCCCAAAACTAAATTGTCAAAAGCCTAAAAAAAGAAACAAGTGTTTGCAAAAAACCCCTGGGTCTCAACAGCCAGGGGGGTTAATACCATCAACTCAAGAACCCTTCTTGCCCCGGAGGATCCCTCACCCTGACTTTGTCGAAGCTCCGCCCTGGGCAAACCTCGATAGAGTTTTCCCGGGCATGGGGCTGCAAGCAAAAAAAATAATATTGTATGCCAGCCAAAGGCAGAAACCCGAGGGGTTTTAAAAAATCACCCCTCCGGCAGAGAACATATTACACGGAGGGTCGGGCGACCCTTGCCCCCAATGCAGGCGCCGGTTTCCCCAAGGGTGCCACAATATCCATGAGGGTAACAGACAAAAGCCTCTCAATACAGGGAGAGGGAGTTGCTATCTGGGAGCATGACTCCCAAAAACCCGTTTCGACTGTCTTCACAGTGTTCACCCCCTGACAATATCTACCTTTGACTACCCTCCCCACACTGGCACAGAGGTTCTTTCAAGGGTAGAAGAATTATATAAAAGGGGTTCCCGCCACTAGGATCAGAGGGAATAGGGTTTTTGACAGATTACAAGTTGGAGGGGGATCCCCTATCGTTGGTTTTTCGGGTTGGCTGCCTTTTTTGATGTGGCAAAAGGGGAAATTACTTAGGACGAAGTGGCCGGGGTATGCCCCCCAAACCCTATAATACATTGAGCCGAAAATTTTCTTAGGGGAATGTCATGACGGCCAAAATCCTTCCTCCGCAGCTCACAGAGAGGAAAAGAATATTCCCCCCCCGGCCAGTGGGCCAGACCCACAGCATGAACCAATTGCACTTTTTTGAAATAAACAACAGAGGACCAAGCATTCTCCAAAAAATGCGCCTAGGTTACCACGTCATGGCAGACTATAAAAAATAGAACGGGAAGAGGGTTTTTTGCATGCATTGCGCCAGCCCAACCCACACTTTTACATTATTTGAGAAATGTAGACACGCAATTCCTAAAACAAAACCCCAGAAACAGCCACGTGGGTAAAGAGATTAGCGGTTTACACCACGGCTACAGGGAAAGCCGCTGGCAAACCACCCCCTGGTAAGCACCAAAATTTAAGGGAAACCCAATGGCCCGCCATAAAGCGCCACAGGCCCCGGGGAAGCCAGAATTCGCAAATCTCAAACAACAAAAAACACTAACGAAAGCCCATGCTGTCAGTGGTAAATGTCGGCCCCTTACTGAGGGCGGGGGTTCGCGCCCCCCCGGGGGCGAACCCCCACTGGTATGTTTATGTTGCATTACCCCCCGGAGGTTAAAATGTGGTGGGCACCCCGGCGGGTAAAGGGGTAGGTTTAGCCCATCAGCCCGCTGATACACGTGACGAGTCGGCAAGTCGACCCAAAAGGGCCGGGCTAACGCAACTTCAGCTAAAACAACTTAAACTCCCGGGGTGTACTAGTAAAAGTGTCGCCCCCATTCGAGGGGTTTGGCTTTTGCCCCACCCGGGCGAAATTGCAATTGTCCTGGAGGTTACTGGTGTGGGGCACCACGGCGGGTAAGGACAAAATTACTTTTTTTCTGGCGAATCCCGAAGAAAAAAGACTTCATCATATTTTATCATGTATCGGTGGAAATAAAGTAAAACATATAGCCAGATACGTGCTTTAATTTTACTTTGCAGCGACAAGCCCCAAAAGTAAAAATCAAAGTCATTTGTATGCTAATGTTTGGGTTTATTATGGCATCCAGAAATAATCAAATTTCAGAAAATCGAAAAAATTGGGCAGGGTTTGATCTAAGGGGGCCTCCAGGGGGGTTTTAATTTTTTCCTTAAAAGGTTGGGGTAATTTTTTCACATAGGGGGAAAAACCGAACATCAGGTAGCTCTAGACAACCACCCAATCCCTTTAAAATTCTGCTAAGTTTCTTGGGCTATTTTTGATAGTGACTAAATTGGAAAGACCTCTTTAGTCATTAAAAAAAAATGCCAAAAAGCACAAAATTTAAAGTGCTTTTTGGGTAATAAATGGGGAGCTGATAGACATCTTTGCAAATGTTATAAAAAGCCCGATTAGGTCAAAAGTAGATTATGGGTAAATCGTGTATGTTGGGCATCGAGAACAGTTTGAAAGGTTTGGATGGTGCAAAATCCCTTTTTTGCGTGTGTGTTTGGACCCCTGAAATCACCGGATCGAGCGTCTTGGGGTGGAGTCGGGGATACCTACCCCCGGTCGAACGGCCATTACCCTTGAGCTTGCCCCCAAAGGGGGCCGAGACCGAGCCACCTAATGGCAATAGGGTTAGGCCCTTTGCCATGAGACTCCACACCTCGTCGAGAAAGTCGTATAGATTCTTACCATCAAACCCTGGTTATTAAAAATAAGCGCCATGGGAAACCCCCAAATTTTTTCCATCATGGAACTTGGTTCCATCAGCAAGGCCGGGCCCCGGGAGGGGGAGGTACCCAGATTTCAGGAGTCCTTATTAAAAATCCCCCTTTTTTCCAATATATCCCGAGGGCTCCAAGACGATGGGTGTGGGTGCGGTGTGGGTGACCAAATGTGAACAAAGTTCAAACCCCGAATATACCGTTTTTCTTGCTGAACTTTTTTGCCATGATAAAGCATTGATTTTGCACTTCGAGACCCCCCTAGAATAGTAATGGGGCCTGAGTGCATCGGACGGCGTTTTGGGGGGGTCAAGTCCCTCCCCCCCGATCAGACGGGGCCAGTTGGCATTGAGCTATGCCGAAAAGGGTGGCTCGAGCCCCAGCCACCCTAAGGGCAATAGGGGCATTGGCCCCTTTGCCAAAAGACTCCACGACCTCGTCGAAAAAGAGATTTCTACCAACGATACCCGGGTTTCATAAATATAGCGCCAGGGGAAACCCCCCAATTTTTCTATCATGGGCCGGCTTAATCACCAAAGGCCATGGCGTGGGAGGTGGAGGACGCAGAGGTTAGGGAGACCTTATTAAACATCTCAATTTTTTCAATATATCCCAGGGCCCAAGACAGATGGTGTGTGGGGCGGGGTTGGTCGAATGAATGTAAACTAAAGTTAATCCCAATCATAATCGATCTTTTTTGCTAAACTTTTTGCCATTGATAAAGCCATTGATTTTGCACTATCGACGACCCACAGAGAAAAATTTTTTTTCAGTTTCTTAAGTTCATTAAAGCCATTAAACATTAGAAACCACCAAAAAAAAAACTACGGGGGGAATATCTTTCGTAAGTACATTCCCAAATAATAAATAAAGCTAATAGGGGTACCGGGCCCACTCTGGTATCCAGGCAATGAGCAGGTGAAAAATTACGGGGCAACAGGTGATCTGGCCCCCTACATAGTCGTACAGGTCTCAGGGTTTTGTTTTTTATAAAAGCAAAAATTCTTTCCGTGTGGAAAAGTGAGGGGCCCAACTACAAAAAAAAACCTAAAATTAAAACCAACGCACTGGGGGGGAAACACCCCCCACGGGAAAATCAGAAGAGGAGGTGGTGTTGGCCCCCGAACACCCACCCACTCCTATATAGAAAAATTTTCCCCCTCCACGGGCCCCCCAAATTCCACCATTTAACTTAAACCCATTTATAACAGTATCCCCAAAAATTTTTAAACCCAAAGACGCCCAAAAAAAAACTATTTAGGAAAAAAATAAAAAATTTTACAATAAAAATATTTTCCATAATAAAAAATAATACAAAAAATTAATTATTTTTAAAGGGGAGAAAAAATTTTACCCCTTATAAGATTACAGATAAAAGGATCCATTGGCTTAAAAACCCTTTTGGCCCACATGCGCGGGGTTGATAGCCCGTATCAAACAAAGAAGAAGCCATGGTCAGACCGTTTTAAAATTAGAGAGAAAACCCCTTATCCAAAAAGGAAGCAAAAAACAGTCTTGTGCCCAATAGCTACCCTGAGCCGGGGGCCCTCTCTTCGCCAACATTGTTGTTTCTGGTTAAAAAAGTAACTTGAAAAAAGAAAAACCTTTTTAAAAAAGTCATTATAGTACTTTGACGCACCTTCGTGCTCTTGTTTTGCAGGTGACACGAGGCTACATAGGGGTAGTCAGAAAAACCCCCCACCTAAACCCCGCATTCTTTCACACCGGGGTCCCCTTGTGGCTTGACCCTGGGTAGGGGCCCAGTAGTCTGGGGTGTCCTTTGGGCGCACTTTTTCTTTCAAAAATTTTTCCCCTTAATGGACTTTCCTGACCCTGCTGGATTTCCTTGAACTCCCGTATTTGTTTGGGGGTGGCACAAATCCTTTTTCCTTCCCTAGGTAAGTTCGGCGGTAAGTGCCCCGAAAAACTTGAGCCCTCTGTGGTACGGAAACGCAACCAGGCTTCCACTTTTAGGGGACAAAAAACGTTTTATCTCTTAGCTTTTGCTGGGGTTGATCCCCAAAAGTTAAGAATTTTTAAGCCAAGGGGTCGGACCTGGCCCCGATACCCAGGATGGAGCAAACCCCGGCTACCCTTTCTCCTCTCAAGGAGGGGCGACTCTGCCACTCTCGACCAATCTGACTTTGAAAAAAGGGAACCCCCACTAACGACAAAAGGGAAAAGGGCCCCATTTCGAACCCCCATAAAAGAATGTGATTTCGCGAATGTAAAATGCGTGAAAAAAATCAATGTTTTTGAACATGAACCCTTTATCTAAAAAAGGGTCGTTGATGGTAAGTAAGGCGATTTTGATTTTGTCAAAAATTGCGAGAGGAAGCCCCCTTTTTAAAAAGACAGTACATTCTGTTTTAAGGATTTTATTTAAGTGAAAAAATTTCTGATCTTCGAGTTAAAGTAATTTTTCCCATTGGCCAAAGCTGTAAGGGAGTAATTTTTCACAGGGATTGAGGACAGGAAAGAAATGAAATTCTTGAGAGCTAAAGTAGTGGAGTTCATTGAAACCCAAGAAGGGGGGAATGTGCGACGCAACGAGTAAACGTCGGTTATGAACGTTTTCAAGAAGACCTTGACCCAAAAAACAAGTTTTGTAATGATGCCAAGAATTGGAACCCCTCATTAAGATTTTTTATTGATAAAGACTCGGTAAAATTGTATGCCGAAAATGTCGGGCCCCCATGACCCATCACATGTATACCCCAGTTTTCCAAATGGCTAACGTGGGGGCCCCCACATCGGTTTGCGATGCAGCCCCCTGAAGAAGGAACTGAGACTTACTATATGGAAAGCAGAAGTTAGTTATCTAAAGCTAAGAAAAAAGTGGAAATTTTGACACACAACCCCGATACACCCCATGCTGAAGGGGTATCTAAAATACCCCTAGGCAAGAAATGTCAGTCAACAGTTTGCACCCAGGATAAAAAAATTGCTGAACTCAAAAAACTTTTTAAAGAACTAAATATTAAAGTTTTAATTGACAAAAGGGGTCGATCAAATGACGCATCAACCCAGATAAAAAATTGAGGAGGATATATGAATCACAGCCCGGGAGCCACCTTTTCCCTCCGGGTACTCCGTGAGGACTTCTTGCTCCGATGGGCTTCTCGAGAGAGAAGTAGTCGCAATCTTCAGTCTCTTCCTCCCCAGAGGTGCAGGAAGGAGGTTCGTCTCCAAACCATCCCGAGAGAGGCCCCCGGGAAGGGGGGAGAGGAGCGTCTCCCTCCCATAAAAAAAAAAAAACTGGTGGAAAAGGCATTCCAAAAACCCCAAAAAAGTAATCTCGCGTCGACCATTAACAAGGGAACTGTCAAGTTTTAGATCAAAAGTAAAGACCTTTTAAATTATCACCTTGTCCTTGCCCCCATATTTAGTTCTCCAAGAAATGACTTTAACACCCGTTTCTGACGGGTCTTTCGCTGAGGAACTACCTCTATGTCGGAAGGGTCGCGAGGGTAGGGGTGGAGGCGGGGTTCAGTACAACCCCCAAAGCCTCCTTTTACAGAAGTGACTATGATTCTACTTTGGGGGTTTTTCGCATGCAAAGTAAAAATTTAAAAGTATCTGACTTAGTTCGTTTTATTGTCCCCCTGATACAGTGAAACCCCATATAAGTCTTTTCTCTTAGGAACGTCGCCACAAAAAAAAAAATAATTTTTTGCTGATTTTAAAGCCATCTACATTATGGGTTTCCCGCGGGTGGATGGAGAGGTGAGAATACTTTAAATTGATTAAAGAGTCGATTTAATCCTTCTGAACGATGGTAATCCGACGTGGGGGAGAGTAATCCGGTAATTGGTTATTGACTGGTCTCTTCATCAAAAGCAGCCAAATGCCTGTGGCCCCCCATTTACGACTGTTGGGGGAAACGTCATCTTCCTATTTGATTAAAATTCAGGACACATGAGAAAAGCCTTCAAACCCCCAAATTTAAAAGAAAAAGAGCAGACGGGTCGCCTTACAAAAGCGTCAGCTCGAACTTGTTGGAAAACCCTTTATGATAAGTAAAATTAGAATTTGATTATAGAAGAGCATTGTTCCGTTCCCAAACTTCGACAGTTAGCGTTTAAGCATTAAAATTCCAGGAGACACCAGATTGCCGCAGGGCGCTGTGCCAACGCAATAAGGCCCCAAAAGGCTTTTTCAAAAAAAAAAACATCACATGAGAAAATTTTTCAATTTCAAAAAGCAAGAGCTACGGCCGTAAATAAGCGAAACAAAAAAAGATCCCGGGGGAGCTTTGTCTCTACAATTAACAGCAACACCAAAATTCAGAGGTTTGTTCCACTATCAATGAACAAAAAGAAAAAAAAAAATCTTTCAAAAATTTTAAAAACATCATCCCCGAGGCATACAAGCAGCCTGCAAATTACCCTCCCCCTTTCCTGACCATGGAAACGGCTGAGCTGCAACTTTGCCAAGGAGATGACTTGATTACAAAAAGACATAACTTGGAGAGCTTTTCCCGGGCCCGTGAGGAAAATCCCAGGGCCCCGATAATTGATATAATGAAAAGATCTTAACATTATGACTGATTAAGTTGCTAAAGTGTACAATGAAAATTTTGGGAAAAACCCCCACTTTTCCAAACTCATGGGAATTCGCCCCTATCATTTCCCCTTTAAAGGGGGGGTAATCCCCGATCTGCCCCTCCTACCCCCCCAACTGCAAAATCATGGAAAAGAATTGTTAAAAAGTACTATGCATTTTTTAAAAATTTTCCAGAATTTGCTGTTGAGAGCAGTGCGGTTTCCGGAAGGGACACCAAACTCTCGATCAATACAAAAGTGATTACGTGGGAAAATTTTTTTGTTTTATTTAAAATTTCCCTTGACAGAACTTTTTTTGTCAAATTATTTTCCCACAAAGTACTTTTTCGGACATTTTTTTTCCAGGTAAACAAGGAAGTGTATTTTCACCAACATTTTCCCATGTAGATTAATGCATTCACCGCCCCCCCGGAATCTTAAAAAACTGACGTGATGATTGGCATTTTGGGATTCCCGCAATAAAGCAGAATTCTCACAAAAACGATCCAATTGGCACGGGTATGATTTAAAACTGGGGTTTATGGATTTTAAAATTTCCCCTAAAAAGATCTTGGGGTTTTTTTTCACATAGGAGGAAGCCAACAAAGGTAAAATAACAAGACCCCAAAACCTATTCAAAATTCGCTAAATTTTAGTTTTGAATTTTGCAAAGTTCTGGCTTCGCCCGGGCTTTTATTATGGCCCCGGCCCACTAAATTTTTAGGGCTATTTTTGATAGTGGACTCTATTGGAAAGACCCCTTTGGTCATTTTAAAAATAAATTCAAAGAGCACTAAATTTTTTAAATGATTTCAGGTAATAAATGTCTTTTCAATGGTATATAAAGTCCTGATTAGGTCTAAAGTAGATTTTTGGGTCAATCGTGTAGGTTCGGCATCGAGAACAAACTTTAAAAGGGTTTTGGGTGTGTGCAGAATGCTGCTTGGTGTGTTTTGAGTCCCAAAGGGATTAGATCGAGGTCTTGAGGTGGGCAGGAGTACCCCCCCTCCCACCCAGTTAGCACCGAGCTACCCAAAAGGGGCTCAGACCCGAGCCACCCCAATGGGAAAGGAGCACAAGGCCCTTTGCCCCGAGACTCCACAACTCGCGAGAAAGTCGTATAGACTCTCTACCCTCGATACCCTGGTTCAGCAAACATAGCGCCCTGGAAAACCCCCAGTTTTTCTATCATGGGGGCCGGGTTCCATCAGCCAAGGCCATGGCGCCGGAGGTGGAGTATGCCAGAGGTTTAGAGAGACCTTATTAAAATCTCAATTTTTTTATATATATACCCACGGCTCCAAGACGATGGGTGTGGGTGCGAATGTAGGTCGAATGAAGGAAAAAAGTTTGACTGCCGAATCATACCGATTTTTTCCCGAACTTTTTCCATTGACAAAGCTATTGATTTTGCAACGAGAGAGAAAAAGATTTTTTCAGATTCATTAAGTTCCTTTTAAACTTTAAAACATTGAAACCACTAAAAAAGAAATGCTGGGGAAATCATTCGTAAGTTATAAAGGTGCCAAAAAATCAACAAGTAATTGGGTGCCAGGTCACTCTGGTATCCATGGCAATGAAAGGGTGCAAATTAGCCGGGTAAGTGGGATTGGGCCTACCAAATTCATACAGATCTCAGGTTTTTTGGTCTCAAAAACAAAAAAACTTGTGGGAAATGAGTGGACCATCTCAAAACCAAACAAAATCAATCCGCAATAGAACCGTGGGGGAAGCCCACAGGAAGGAGAGGGAAAGGGGGGAGGGGGGTGTTTTGGGGGGTTAGGGGCATCCACAAGATTGACACCTTTCCCTATACAAATAGAATTTTCCCCCCACGGGGCCCCCAATCAACACCAAACCAATCCTCATAACTGCAATAGATAGGAAAAATAGACACACTAAAAAAAATTTTCCAAAAAAAAAGACTTTTAAATTTTCAAATATAATATAGATGATGAAAGAAACAAGAAAGTAACACTTTTTTAAGGGAGCAAAATTTGACCTTTATAGATTTATAGAATAAAAGGACCTTTGGGGTTATAAATTTTGGTACATGCCCCTGGTTTTTATACAAAAAATCCCAAAAAAGAAAAAAGAAATGCCTATCAAGTTTTTCTTTTATTTTTTTGATAAATTAAAAGGTTAGTTTCATGGAAATGTTTGATTTGTTGTAATTAATGTTTTTCCCAATAATATTTTATGTTCTAAGTATGATGGCATATGCAGGGGTAAAATAAACTTGTTTTTAACTGGGCTTTTTATTATATATTCAATATGTAGAAGAATTTACATGTATGCATTTTCAGCTGTTGTCACAAGTGAAGATATTTGATGGGTCACCCGTGATAGGAGGGATTGTTAAGTAAATTTTTATTTTTCTATAAATTTTTTTTAAATGAAATTGGGTTTTTCTGTTTTTAATCAAGGTATACAATTTGGTACTATTTTAATTTTGGGATATAATTTATAAAAGGGTGAATGAAAAAATTATATGGGTTATTTTATTTATGATTTTTTTTATTGTTTTAATTTTGATTCATTTTTTCAGATAATTAAAAATTTATAGAGATTAACATATGGAATTTGTTTTAAGAGAAATGCATTTTTCCCGGTTGAAACTCTAGTAAGTTACAACGCTATCCTGAATTTCACTGGAGTCCCCTACATTTAACACAAATCCCAAGAGGATTTCAACCCCCAAAATGCCGAAAAAGGTAGCCAAGAGGGGCTTTACCTTAATACAACTTTTTTCAAAAATTTCCACAGAAAGGTATACAGATTGGAAGTGTTTTTAAAGAGATATGGATTTTTATACAGGGGTTTAAAAATGATGATGAATATTTAGCATTTCTTCTAAAGGGGGGAAAAAAAGAAAGGACCTTGTAGAAGCTAAAAGCTATACTGATGAGCTAGACAGAAAAAGGCTAGAAATGTTGTGCAGTACAGAAAACTACAAAAAGTAAAGAATTCAGATACAGTGTCTAGTATAAAGGAAAAAAGTTTAAATTAAAGGTCTACAACCTCCTGTGTTCAGTGGGGGATTGGATTATCCAAACTTTAAAGAAGACTATAAAAGGTTAATGGAAAGCAGTTTTGGTAAGGATCCCTATGCATTAAGACATTGCCTTGGTGGAATAGCACTGGATTCATTTGAAAGGTATAGAAAATGATTATGATAAAATGTTTGACAGATTAGACAAAAAGTTTGTGATAATTGCAAATTAGTAGATGCTGTAATTTGTGATTTGAAATCCATTAAGCCTGTTTAATGAAGGGTTTAAAGGTTTTGTGAGAATGGTAGAGAAAGTTGAGAGATGTTGGCTTGTTTTTAAGAGAAATAATTTAGAAGAAAAAATTTGAATACGGCAAACATGGTGAATTTGTGGAAAAGTTTATGCCTGCCACACAAAGACGATGAGTGGGTATTTGGTCAGAAGATTACAGGAATATAGAGATCTATTTGAGAAATTGATGGAGTTTTTGCTGAGAGAAAAGAGGGGGATGGAGTATTGGATTCTAGTGCAACGTCTAACACTACAAGTAATAAATTAGTTTGGCATAATGCTATCAGGATGTAAACTATGAACAAAGTGGATCTATTCAGAAGATCCAGAAAGGGCCAAAAGAACTAAAACAGTGTTTGACTCATTAAACACGCACTATATTGATCTAAAAACAGTAAATCTGATCAGGAAATGCCTCCGTCCAAAAGGGTTTAAATGTTGGTTACATGATTCAACATGCATAATATATATGAAATTGCAAGGAATTTAAAGATATGAGTAATTCTGAAAAATTGAAGTTGTCAGAGGCAACCGTGTATGCTTCAAATGTTCTTAAAGGTTATCATAAAACAAAAATGGTGCCAGTTAAGAAGGGCTTGCAATACGCTACTATTGATGATCATAGGTGTTTACAAATTTCACCATCCCTACTACATGATGCCTATATGAGGACTGATGTTTCATACAACTCTGTTTTCTTTGTTCAGTGAAATCTTATGGCAAATAGATTATATACTAATAGAAGCAATTTACCCCTAAAAAACTTTTGGGATCCAGGAAGTGACATAACTCTAGTAAGATTTAATACAGCCTCTAGATTTGGTTAAAGGTAAAAATGTCACCTTGTCAATCAGCAAGTGGGAGGAAGAACAGATTTCATGGAGAGCAAAATTTATGCTCTACCCTTGGTGATTTGACAGGCAAAGTTTGGTCCATAACTGCTATGGGATTGAGAATATTACCTCGGCTATATGTAAAGTTTGGGTTTGACCCAAAGCAGTAGAATTATTTAATGACATTACAAAAAAGTGCTTAGATAGCCCCTTTGATATTGATTATTAATAGGATCAGATTGGTGTGCTTTAAAGCCCAAGTTAGAGCATCAAATAAGTAAATTTTCAACTTGTGCAAAACATGTTTGGTTTACTGCATTCGTCGGCCCCAAACCCAAAAATCAAGTTTTTAATCACAGAGGGATGATAACTTTAAAATAAAGTAAACCATGTGCGGATGTCCTTAAAGTAAATGATATGAGCGCCAGAGATATGCCAAATTTGAAATTAAATTTCGAGAGACTTTTGAAATCAAGTCTAGGTACATACTGTGTTCCAGTGGGTGGATGCAAGTGTGGCTCATGTGCAATAAGGAGACAAATTATAGTATCAAAGAGAAAAGGGAGTTAGCTTTGATAAATATGGATTGAGTTACAATCCAGAAAAGGAAAAGTTGGACTGTGAAATACCCCTGGATTAAAGAGCCTGAAGGGTTACCTAACAAATACCGTAGCTAT
>NW_023661277.1:0-17835 GCF_015228065.2 Penaeus monodon
TTCCAAAAAATGAAAACCCCAGCCCCCCTAACAGTACGGGTTTTCCTCTGGGACTCCAGATACATATTTGTTTTCTTAATTAAAAGCCCATTATAAATATTATTATATGTATATATAAATATATTATATATAGTTGTGTGTGTTTGTGTGTGTGTTGTGTGTTTGTGTGTGTGTGTTGTGTGTATGTGTGTGTATGTATGAGTGTGCGAGTCTGTATTGTATATGCATATACTATATCTATCTATCTATCTATTTCTAAAATGTATATAGGCACCATAATACATGTATCAAAAATATATACATATTTTATGCATACAAATATACACACTTATGCATATATATACAATATACATATGTATATTCACACACAATCTCTCCTCTCTCTCTTATATATATATAATTAGGGGTATATACGACAGAACGCGCCATTCAATACGTACATGACAAAAACGGCGCACTTTCCCATGACGTACATGAATGTGAAAGTAGGCCAGTGACCTGACGTAATCAGTGACCTTGACGAAACCGCAAACCGAAAAACCCAAATGTCCACAACAACATAATCAATACCCGGAAATCTTTAACCTACTTTCACATGTGCATTTTATGTTCGTACATGGATGCCTCATAAGAGAAATAATGAAACAAATGATTCTACAGACAAGTATCCCCTCCAATGCAGGTGACAGGTGACATAGATTAATGATCACCGCGTACCCCACCTTACCCAGAGTGAAAGCAGGATAATGTAGGTGGCAAATCGAACACCCTCCACACGTCCCATAATGTGAAAGTAGGTCAGTGACCTTTGACGTAATATGATTTGACAACCAAAAACCCGAAAACCGCAACATGTCCAAAACACATAATCAATACCGGAAAATCATTACCTACTTTCACATATGCATTTTATTTTCCCGAAACATGACGAAATCATAAGAGAAATAATGAAACAATGATGTACTACAGACGAGTATCCCCCCCAAAGCAGGTGACAGGTAAAATATTAATGATCACAACCTTGTCGAGGGGTGAAAGCAGGAAAATGCACGGGCAACCACTAGACCATAGCTAACGATGGCTAACCGCGCACCCCTTGCGGTTAAAAATGGTGCATCATAACAGAAAGATGACACTGAATGTGATTAACTATAAATACCCCGTATCCAAAATTCATTACTCATACCGTGTGTACAGACGAGTATCCCCCCCAAAGCAGTTGACATAATCAATGATCACCACGTAATCACAAAAACCTTGTCGAGAGTGAAAGTTAACCACCAGCCCGTAGCTAGAAGACTAACACGCACACCTTACAGTCCAAAATAGTAACTCATAACAAAGATGACCAATATCCGTACCGAAATCATTACCCCTAGGCAGATCCCTACAGATGACTCACCGCCCCCTCCCATCCACACCGCAATATTCCACATGTTTAAACTTACCGAATCGAGAAATTGGGATTCTGTTACAAGGAACCGTCTCTCCTAATGACTGAAACTGTAAATCAATAATAATGGGTCACACAGGTCTGCTAATGCCGATAATTTCGCTCCTTCTCCTGTCCAAGATAAGAATACTTTAAATTGAAAAGATTATAAAATTCGCCATACAATATATACCTTTTTTTCGATTGTATAACACTTGGCATATGCCCATTTTGATCTTGTAACTGATCGATATTAATCCTGCTAAGACGATGTTCACCCTTTTAATTCATCATAACAAAATTCCTCTAATGAAGCTAACGCGCTCACCTAAAGGATGTCTCCTCCCTCCAAATAAAAAGAAGAATCTGAAAAGAGAAGAAGAAGCACAACAAACAAACATGCACCCAGCTCCTGACCATACCCCAAAGTCGAGAACAGGGAAACCGCCTTCCTCCACTGCCCCCATCCACATTCCTCATATCCCGATAGAAGCAAAAAATGTACGGAAAAGACCAAAAACAATAGCACAAAAGACCGATAGACGTACTAGTTCACCCCATTCCCGCCCCCCCCCCCCCCACACACCACAAAATTCACCAAGTTGGAATTTGTAACTGAATCGATAATTAATCCAGCTACAGACGAGTGACCACCCTTCTAATTCATCATAATCCATAAATGTCCCTCTAATGATGACAAATACGTTCCCTAAGGGTCCTCTACTCCTCCCCAAAGCAATAATAAAAATAAGAATAAGAGGAAGAAGCACAAAATCAAACAAAATGCATACAGCTGCTGACACACGCAAAGTCCGAGAACAGGAAGCCTCCACCCCCCGACCCGCATTCCCCCCCATATTCCGTTACGGAGCAAAAACGGTAAAAGTCTTGACCGTCGGTTACGTTAAATCGCCAAAACATCCCAGTATTAAGAATTCATTGCAATCAAAAGGATTATAAAATACGTTGCTGTAATCAATATGTTTTTATTAAGGTCTTCATATATCCCTTTAGTACAAACAAACAGACACAAATACAAATCATATCGCCCCAGAATTTCAATATAACGGGGGTGATAATATGATCATTTCTTCTTATTCAGGGGTTAATGACGGTGGCGGTGCACTCTCGTCTTGAGGTGTAACCAACCAAGAAAAGGAATCCATTTTAACCCTTTACTAAGATTGACAATGTTCGCATTACTAAATATAAGACAAAAATATATGCATATAACACTATCCATTTCTCACTCCATAGCATATATAAAAAAAAATACTGCAAAGACCATAATCAATATCTTTACAAATGTTTACAAATGCATAATATAACAAAGAGCAACTCCTAATAAAAATATCTCAACAGACATTTCTTAACTTCGCGGGAACGATTTGATAAACTTGCGAACTCCTCCTTCTTTTAACATGTTATACTAGTCGTTCTTACATCCCAAAGGTATCTTCTAATAAAAATACAATTCAGTGAAAGGATCATAAAACTCTTGTTTACCCAACATGCCTTTAATATGACTTTAAAGAACAAAAACACGCGCCCTAACAGGTGATAACACAAATAAGATAAAAATAACAGGCTTATATTTTTTGTGTAAATGTAAATGCTATAACTACCACTACGCACATTTAAAAATTGCAGGCTTATACAACAGGTTAATCATAATATAACGGGTTTGCAAACCCTAATAAGAATAACAACAAAAATTTCTTAACTTCGCGGACGATTGAAAAGCTATCTTACACCCCAAAGGCATCTTTCTAATAAAAATACAATTCACTCAAAGGATCATGAAACTCTTGTTGTACTCAAGGGTCTTTATTATGACTTTCACAAACACACATCCTAACAGGTGATAATACAATAAAATAACAAGCTTAAATTTTCTGTGTAAATGTAAATGCGATAACCACTATCTCATACCTTTGAAATTGTCAGGCTTATACAACAGTTTAATTACCTAACAGGTTGAAAAGTCACCGGTTTTATTCTATTTAGAGAGCATTAATAGGGTTTTCAACACATCTGCGCGAGACCAAAGAGGGGTTTTCCCCCATCCTTTTTCCCGTCTGAACATTTAAATTATCTCCCAAACTAGAACCACCACCTGCCCACACGTGCTGAACAGTTATGTTTTGCTAATTAACCTCAAGGGGCAATGCGGTTATTTCCTAAATTTTCCCGCCTCACTCTCAATTTTGTACAATCTACAATGCAAACTGGGAAAATATTTTTCAGCTTTCCCATATGTATAACTCTGTGCACGCCAATACAGTGCATTCTCTTCTGATATAAAAAGACCAGGGAAAAACATCGATTAGGGATCCTCCGTTTTATGGACAAAGCTATGGACTATGTGTTAGAAGGTGGACTAGCTTTCAGAAATTTCCCTCCCCCTCCTCGAAATTGTCCCTACAAGTATATACGAAAAAAAGGGAAACTATGCAACGGTAACCACTAAGTTGGTTACTATAGTTTTTATTTATCTAGCAAATATGTTTTTTTTTGTCTCCTACAAGAACGGGAAAAATTTATAAAAGGACAAAAAATAACCTTGCCAACGGGTAATAATTCAACCAACTTTTCTTCTCGATTTCCCGTCATTGCCTTTCTACAAATATGCAGCAAGAGATAGAGCAGATAAGTTGTTATCTTTTTAAAAGACGATCACCTCACACCCGGGCCATGGTGATTTACTTCATCGGGAAAAGTACATTTAGCCCCGCTTTTTAAGTAACACATGCATATATTTTCTCAAATCTCCCATACAAGAGAGAAAAATTTTTTACGTTGGCACTGAATAAAACTTGACACTCGATCTCTTTAACATTTTCTGAATATCTTAATACAAAGTCATACCAAATGAAAAAAAATATTATCTTAACATCCTTTGCTATGATTTTCACTATGTCCCTATTTGTTGTAGTAGCGAAAACATTTAAGGTCCCTATAAACTATTTTTATCTTCAAAATCAAAAAACCTGTATAACAAAAAGGGTTTCACTTGATTATTTTTCCCTTTTAGCAACTATGTCTTTATCAAAACAAGAAATTTTATAAGATATGAAAAAAGAGGTAAAATAATATAAATCCCCATGTTATAAAAGCTTTATAATTGTACGTGTATTGGACAATGACAAAGTCAATTCGCCTAAAGCAGGGATTTTTTTGACCAAAGGGTATGTTTACCCCTGTGAGTAAAAATATTTTATTAGTGACACACTCGATGCGATGGATCTTAGCAGACAGCATGCGATTTTCCAACTGATGCGTTTTTTTTTTTCTTTTCTTAAACCGAGTTATCAACAACTTTATATTATATTTCTTAATCAAAAACGTTCTTTGCAAAATATAAAAATAAAGGTGCTTTCTTGTTTTTGTGTCTACATTAGATATTCTTGTTTTTTCTGGCAGTAAAGGGTATATGACGAGCAACATACAGTCGAGGAGGTAAGTTATAGAGAAAAGGGTTGAAAATCACAGTCCTAAAGGGGAAAAAAACCGCATCCGAAGCAATATTTTCTAAATGAAAGTAAAAAAGCATTCGTTTAGGAGAAAAAATTCGCATTAAACCCCATAAAAAGGGAGGGGAAAAGCTTCTTTTCATAACTTAGAGAAAGCAAATGCCTTTTTTTTTTAAATACAAGGGTGTTGAAGTATTTGTGTATGACCAGAGCAGTTTTTTCAGACTTGGGATAATGGTAAGGGTTAAAAATGTTATAGCATTGCTATCTCTTTAACAAAAAGTCTTATTTATCTAAAGATGCCTTCCAAACTCTGACAATGCTCCAGGTAAAAACCAGACAGGTATCAGGGAATACCCTTCTTGTCACGAGATAATGACTTCATCGACATACTAAAACCATTAATGGGCGTGCGAAGTGAGGAAGAGGCGAACAATAGAGCGACACCATGGAAGTACTTTTCTCGTCTCCTTTCGTGAAGAACCGCATACTTAATGAATATCTACCATGGAAACGCACGCCTTCAATCATTTGACCAAGGTAAACCCCCATTTTTCTAGATAGCTAGAAAGTTTTAGAAATGCTCGCCTCGGTTGTTGATTTTAGTAGCACATCGTTCTTCACACCCACTCGTTCCGCTAGCTCACGCTCTGTCCTCCCTATCAAACATGCCCAAATTTTTGCTGGCGAGGCCTCACCCTTCTCCCAAATCTGCTCCTCCTCCCCTCTCCCCTCGACTAAGCGCGATGCTTTTATTTACCGCGAGGATGTAAAAAATGGTGATTATAATCATAACTGGAGCTATAACATAACCACACAACACTAAATATGTATTGACATTGATTGACTTAGAATTGGGATGCTTATAGCCATATCAAGCTTGGAGGTTCCTTGCGAAGAAAAAATAAAATTTGATAAAAGAAAACAGTAATATGTCTTTCATTAGTAGTATAAAAAAGATAATTACTCGTATGACTGCAATACACAATCAACATAGTAAAACATTTGCCGCGTTAATTTGTCAAATTTATAAAAATTTCCCTCATTCATTCAAGTTTTGCTTCTCGCTTTCCTCGCATTATGTATTTTTTCCCATTCGCAGACAGAAATACGACGATAGCAGGAACGATTTGCTGTCTTTTCCCGGGGATGTCACCTCTGTCGGAAAGGGGCATTCGAATCTGATAGAGGCTTATAAATACTAACAACCGCATCCGAGCCATTACATGCTAGTATTTTATCAAAATTTCCTTATGTAAAAGTGTATTCTTATTCTTAAATGACAAATAAGCTTACCATGGGATCAATATATGTATTTTTTGCATAAAAGTACCATCTAACCTTGTTATTGAAGAAGAAATAAGCAAATACACCAAAACTATTAACATATTTTTTCTTAGAAAAAAAAATAAAAATTTGATCGATTGATTGATTATTTAAGATTATCTGCCCCGCCTACGCAAAAACACCAATACATATTATATAAAAATCAAATCATGAGTAATGTGCTTATAAAAGTATAAAGTTATTGTATAAATATTATGCACCCTTTTATTTTTGTTTAAATATTAGACTCCCTTAGGAAACTAATAAGCCTATGTCACATCCTCCGATACATTTTCCAGCGGGACAAGTACATACGTCTGAGAATGCTGCACATTTTCCCACTAAATGTGCGACCGCAATGGCACTCCTCACAATGTGGTTTCACTTTTAGCTGTCATCAGTGACCGATTCTCAACCTTGTTAACAAAACTTCTACTTGTGGTTACATTATACTTCAGCATGTAAACTGCCTGCGTTAATAGCGTCTTCTTCGTCGTCAGGAATATTCTCCCTGTAATGTTTTACCGCAGCCTAGACGAGGGACTCTATATTCCCGCACGCGCCGCACTCATCACCGACGCGGATGCGCGCGCGGGGAAGTAAAACCGCACGCGGCGCCGACGAGGGCGGCGGGGCGGCGGCGGAGGGCGGCGGCGGCGGCGAGGGCGGCGGAGGGCGGCGGCGGCGGCGAGGGCGACGGAGGGCGGTTGGGGCGACAGGGGAAGGGCTTCTTTTAAAAGTTCTTTAATATCAAGAAAATATTATTTTCGCTAAATTTTTTAAGTGTTATTTCAGTAGATAAACCGGGTTTGTCATCATCTAATTCCTTGTATTTCATATTTTGCCTCTGAGCATATTTTACAAGGTCCCCTTTTATCTAATATACAAGATATTTTTATCACTTTTTTATATCAAGTGGATATATATATATATATATATATATAAAATATATATATTTTTAATATATATAAAATATATAGAGAGAGAGAGAGGAGAGAAAAGAAGAGAGAGAGGAGAGAACCTTTATAATTAAAATATTGAATTGTTTACAGGGATGGTTTATGAGTGTCATTTTTTAAATATTCAAACGACTTTACGCAGGGAAAAAATTTAGAAATATAGTAAACTTGAATGTGCCCCTCCCCCCTCTCTTGTAACGTTGTCGTCAAAGGGGCCCCCCTCCCTTGTCGCCCTCCGTCGCCCTCGCCGCCACCGCCGCCCTCCGCCGCCGCCGCCGCCGCCGCCCTCCGCTGTCCTCGCCGCCGCCGCCCTCCGTCGGCGCCGCGTGCGGTTTTACTTCCCCCCGCGCGCATCCCGCGTCGGGGATGAGTGCGGCGCGTGCGGGAATATAGAGTCCCTCGTCTAGGCTGCGGTCAACATTACCCGGGAGAATATTCTCTGACGACGAAGAAGACGCTATTAACGCAGGCAGTTTACATGCTGAATGATTATAATGTAACCACCAAGTAGAAGTTTTGTTAACAAGGTTGAGAATCGGTCACTGATGACAGCTAAAAGTGCACCACATTGTGAGGAGTGCCATTGGCGGTCGCACATTTAGTGGGAAAATGTGCAGCATTCTCAGACGTATGTACTTGTCCCGCTGGAAAATGTATCGGAGGATTGTGACATAGGACTTATTAGTTTCCTAAGGGAGTCTAATATTTTAAACAAAATATAAGGATGCATAATATTTATACAATAACTTTATACTTTTATAAGCACATTACTCATGATTTGATTTTTATATAATATGTATTGGTGTTTTTTGCCGTAGGCGGGGCAGATAATCTTAAATAATCAATCAATCGATCAATTATTATTTTTTTTTTCTAAGACAAAATATGTTAATAGTTTTGGGTATATTTGCTTATTTCTTCTTCAATAACAAGGTTAGATGGTACTTTTATGCAAAAAATACATATATTGATCCCATTGGTAAGCATTATTTGTCATTTAAGAATAAGAATTACACTTTTACATAAGGAATTTGATAAAATACTAGCATGTAATGGCTCGGATGCGGTTGTTAGTATTTATAAGCCTCTATCAGATTCTGAATGCTCCTTCCGACAGAGGTGACATGCCCGGAAGACAGCAAATCGTTCCCTGCTATCGTCGTATTTCTGTCTGCGAATGGGAAAAAATACATAATTGCGAGGAAAGCGAGAAGCAAAACTTGAATGAATGATGGAATTATAAATTCTGACAAATTAACGCGGCAAATGTTTGTACTATGTTGATTGTGTATTGCAGTCATACGAGTAATTATCTATTTTATACTACTAATGAAAGACATATTACTGTTTTCTTTTATCAATTTTATGTTTTCTTCGCAAGGAACCTCCAAGCTTGATATGCTATAAGCATCGCCATTCTAAGTCAATCAATGTCATACATATTTAGTGTTGTTGTGGTTATGTTATAGCTCCAGTTATGATTATAATCACCATTTTTTACATCCTCGCGGTAAATACAGCATCGCGCTTAGTCGAGGGGAGAGGGGAGGAGGAGCAGATTTAGGAGAAGGGTGAGGCCTCGCCAGCAAGATATGGCATGTTTGATAGGGAGGACAGAGCGTGAGCTAGCGGAACGAGTGGGTGTGAAGAACGATGTGCTACTAAAATCAACAACCGAGGCGAGCATTTCTAAAACTTTCTAGCTATCTAGAACATGGGGGTTTACCTTGGTCAAATGATTGAAGGCGTGCGATTTCCATGGTAGATATTCATTAAGTATGCGGTTCTTCACGAAAGGAGACGAGAAAAGTACTTCCATGGTGTCGCTCTATTGTTCGCCTCTTCCTCACTTCGCACGCCCATTAATGGTTTTAGTATGTCGATGAAGTCATTATCTCGTGACAAGAAGGGGTATTCCCTGATACCTGTCTGGATATTGCCTGGAGCATTGTCAGAGTTTAGGAAGGCATCTTTAGATAAATAAGACTTTTTGTTAAAGATGATAGCAATGCTATAACATTTTAACCCTTACCATATATTTCCCAAGTCTGAAAAAACTGCTCTGGTCATACACAAATACTTCAATCACCCTTGTATTTGAAAAAAAGGGCATTTTGCTTTCTCTAAGTTATGAAAAGAAGCTTTTCCCTCCCTTATTATGAGGTAATGCGAATATTTTTTTCTCCTAAACGAATGCTTTTTTACTTGTCATTTAGAAAATATTGCTTCGGATGCGGCTTTTTCCCCTTTAGGACTGTGATTTTCAACCCTTTCTCTATAACTTACCTCCTCGACTGTATGTTGCTCGTCATATACCCTTTACTGCCATGTAAAACAAGAATATCTAATGTAGACACACAACAAGAAAGCACCTTTATTTTTTATATTTTGCAAAGAACGTTTTGATTAAGAAATATAATATATAGTTGTTGATAACTCGGTTTAAGAAAAGAAAAAAAAAACGCATCAGTTGGAAAATCGCATGCTGTCTGCTAAGATCCATCGCATCGAGTGTGTCACTAATATATATTTTTTACTCACAGGGGTAAACATATCCTTGGTCAAAAAATCCCTGCTTTAGGCGAATTTGACTTTGTCATTGTCCAATACACGTACAATTATAAAAGCTTTATAACATGGGGAGTTATATTATTTTACCTCTTTTTTCATATCTTATAAAGTTCTTGTTTTTGATAAAGACATAGTTGCTAAAAGGGAAAAATAATCAAGTGAAAGCCTTCTTGTTATACAGGTGTTTTGATTTTTGAAGATAAAATAGTTTATAGGGACCTTAATGTTTTCGCTACTACAACAAATAGGGAAATAGTGAAAAATCATAGGCAAAGGATGTTAAGATATATATTTTTTTTTCATTTGGTATGACTTTGTATTAAGATATTCAGAAATATTAAGAGATCGAGTGTCAAGTTTTATTCAGTGCCACGTAAAAAATATTTCTCTCTTTGTATAGGGAGATTTGAGAAAATATATGCATGTGTTACTTAAAAAGCGGTGGCTGAATGTACGTTTCCCGATGAAGTAAATCACCATGGTCCGGCGGTGAGGTGATCGTCTCTTAAAGATAACAACTTATCTAGCTCTATCTCTTGCTGCATATTTGTAGAAAGGCAATGACGGGGAAATCGAGAAGTAAAGTTTGGTTGAATTATACCCGTTGGCAAGGTTATTTGTGTCCTTTTATAATATTTTTCCCGTTCTTGTAGGAGACAAAAAAAAAAAACATATTTGCTAGATAAATGAAACTATAGTAACCAACATTAGTGGTTACCGTTGCATAGTTCCTTTTCTTCGTATATACTTGTAGGGACAATTTCGAGGAGGGGGAGTAAATTACTGAAAGCTAGTCCACCTTCATAAACCATAGTCCATAGCTAGTCCATAAAACGAGGATCCCTAATCGATGTTTACCCTGGTCTTTTATATCAGAAGAGAATGCACTGTATTGGCGTGCACAGAGTTATACATATGGGAAAGCTGAACATATTTCCTAGTTTGCATTGTAGATTGTACAAAATTGAGAGCTGAGGCGGGAACATTTTAGGAAATATACCGCATTGCCCCTTGAGGTTAATTAGCAAAACATAACTGGTTCAGCACGTGGGGACAGGTGGTGGTTCTAGTTGGTAGATAATTAACTGTTCAGACGGAAATAGGATGGGGAAACCCGTCTTTGGTCTCGCGCAGATGTGTTGAAAACCCTATTAATGCTCTCTAAATAGAATAAAACCGGTGACTTTTCAACCTGTTAGGTAATTAAACTGTTGTATAAGCCTGAAATTTTCAAAGGTATGAGATAGTGGTTATCGCATTTACATTTACACAGAAAATTTAAGCTTGTTATTTTATTTGTATTATCACCTGTTAGGATGTGTGTTTGTGAAAGTCATAATAAAGACATTGAGTACAACAAGAGTTTCATGATCCTTTTGAGTGAATTGTATTTTTATTAGAAAGATGCCTTTGGGATGTAAGATAGCTTATCAATCGTCCCGCGAAGTTAAGAAATTTCTGTTGTTATTCTTATTAGGGTTGCACCTGTTATATTATGATTAACCTGTTGTATAAGCCTGCAATTTTCAACGTGCGTAGTGGTAGTTTATCGCATTTACATTTACACAAAAAATATAAGCCTGTTATTTTTATCTTATTTGTGTTATCACCTGTTAGGACGCGTGTTTGTGTTCTTGAAAGTCATATTAAAGGCATGTTGGGTACAACAAGAGTTTCATGATCCTTTTCACTGAATTGTATTTTTATTATGAAGATACCTTTGGGATGTAAGAACGACTAGTATAACATGTTAAAAGAAGAGAGGAGTTCGCAAGTTTATCAATCGTTCCCGCGAAGTTAAGAAATGTCTGTTGAGATATTTTTATTAGAGTTGCATCTTTGTTATATTATGCATTTGTAAACATTTGTAAAGATATTGATTATGGTCTTTGCAAGTATTTTTTTTTATATATGCATATGGAGTGAGAAATGGATAGTGTTATATGCATATATTTTTGTCTTATATTTACGTAATGCGAACATTGTCAATCTTAGTAAGGGTTTAAATGGATTTCCTTTTCTGGTTGGTTACACCTCAAGACGAGAGTGCACCGCCACCGTCATTACCTCTGAATAAGAAGAAATGATCATATTATCACCCTCGTTATATGAAATTCTGGGGCGATATGATTTGTATTTGTGTCTGTTTGTTTGTACTAAAGGCATATATGAAGACCTTAATAAAAACATATTGATTACAGCAACGTATTTTATAATCCTTTTGATTGCAATGAATTCTTAATATTGGGATGTTTTGGCGATTTAACGTAACCGACGTGTCAAGACTTTTACCGTTATTGCTCCGTAACGGAATATGGGGGGGAATGCGGGTCGGGGGGTGGAGGCTTCCTTGTTCTCGGACTTTGCGTGTGTCAGCAGCTGTATGCATTTTTGTTTGATTGTGTGCTTCTTCCTCTTATTCTTATTCTTATTATTGCTTTGGAGAGGAGTAGAGACACACTTTAGGTGAACGTATTAGTCATCATTAGAGGGACATTTATGGATTATGATGAATTAGAATGGGTGGTCACTCGTCTGTAGCAGGATTAATTATCGATTCAGTTACAAATTCCAACATGGTGAATATTGTGGTGTGAGGGGGAGGGGGAGGGGGAGGGAATGGGGTGAACTAGTACGTCTATCGGTCTTTTGTGCTATTTGTTTGTTTGCGTCTTCTTCCTCTACCATTATTGCTTCCTATCGGGATATGAGGGAATGTGGATCGGGGGCAGTAGGAACGGAAGGCGGTGTTCCCTGTTCTCGGACTTTGCGTATGTCAGCAGCTGGGTGCATGTTTGTTTGTTTGTGTGCTTCTTCTTCCTCTTATTCAGATTCTTCTTATTACTTCGGAGAGGAGGAGACATCCTTTAGGTGAGCGCGTTAGGCATCATTAGAGGGACATTTATGGATTATGATGAATTAAGAGGGTGATCACTCGTCTGTAGCAGGATTAATTATCGATTCAGTTACAAGATCAAACATGGTGCATATTGCCAAAGTGTTTATACAATCGAAAATAAAGGTATATATTGTATGACGAATTTTTATAATCCTTTACACTTAATTGTATTCTTATCTCTGGTACAGTGAGAGAGGAGCAGAAATTATCGGTCATTAGCAGACCTGTGTGACCTATTTATTATTGATTTTGACAGTTTCAGTCATTAGAGAGATGGTTTCCCTCGTCTGTAACAGAATCAATTCTCGATCTCGGTATAAGTTTAAACATGGTGATATTGCGTGTGGATGGGAGGAGCCGCGGGTGAGTCATCTGTAGCATCTGCCTACGGGTAATGATTTCGGTTACGGATATTGGTCATCTTTCTGTTATGATGTACTATTTTGGACTGTAAGGTGTGCGTGTTAGTCTTCATTAGCTACGGTCCCGGGTGGTTACTACTTTCACTCTCGACAAGGTTTTGTGATTACGTGGTGATCATTGATCTATGTCAACCTGCATTGGAGGGGATACTCGTCTGTACATCACTGGTTATGAGTAATCGGATACGGATATTGATTAGTTAATCACATTCAGTGGTCATCTTTCTGTTATGATGCACCATTTTCAACCGCAAGGTGTGCGCGTTAGCCATCGTTAGCTATGGTCTAGTGGTTGCCTCGTGATCATTATCCTGCTTTCACTCTCGACAAGGTTGTGATCATTAATCTATGTCACCTGTCACCTGCGTTGGAGGGGATACTCGTCTGTAGTATATCATTTGTTTCATTATTTCTCTTATGATGCGTCATGTACGAACATAAAATGCATATGTGAAAGTAGGTTAATGATTTCCGGGTATTGATTATGTTGTTGTGGACATTGGTTGCGGTTTGCGGTTTGTGGTTTCGTCAAGGTCACTGATTACGTCATGGTCACTGACCTACTTTCACATTCATGTACGTATGTGAGGTGTTCGATTTTGTCCACCTACATTATCCTGCTTTCACTCTCGATAAGGTTGTGTGGTTACGCTGTGATCATTAATCTATGTCACCTGTCACCTGCATTGGAGGGGATACTCGTCTGTAGTACATCATTTGTTTCATTATTTCTCTATGAGGCATCATGTACGAACATAAAATGCACATGTGAAAGTAGGTTAATGATTTCCGGGTATTGATTATGTTGTTGTGGACATTGGTTGCGGTTTGCGGTTTCGTCAAGGTCACTGATTACGTCACGGTCACTGGCCTACTTTCACATTCATGTACGTACATGAATGTGCGCCGTTCTGTCATGTACGTATTTGAATGTGCGCCGTTCTGTCGTATATACCACTACTTATATATATATATATATATATATATATATATATATATATATATACGTATACGTATTTATATACTTTATTAATTATCGTTATGTAAGTGATTTAGCTAACATTTAAAGTTATTAACCTAGGGTCAGTTGAGCAACAGAGACACGAAATACGAACTGTAGGATTTTACCAAAATAAGAGATAACCGTAGCTATATACAAATATATAATCATAACCTTGCATAAATGGTTATATACATTAAATATATATAATTTTGTTAACATTATACATTAAACTACAGATCACAGTAAAGACCTCTGCCCGATATATATTCATCTGCAATTCAAAGACATTTATTTTCGAAAAAGCATAAGGTCAGCACTTCAAAACAATACAGTTGATTATACAACGAAAAGAGCTATTGCACTAATGCATTAACCTTAACAAGACTAGATATTTAGATTTTTTTTTAAGTGCAATACAGTTTAACCCATTCAAGAGTTATCCAGGAACTGATTTATGTAATAAATGTCACCTTGGAATGATGAAATAAAGAAATAGATAGTAAAAACTATTGTAAAAATATATCTCCATATTCGTCGGAGAGTTCAAGCTCTCTGACCTGGAAGGACGCTAAATCTCTTGTGTTTGTGGGAGTATATTGGAAAGGAATGTTGGGTGGCGGTAAATACATGAAAGTTATTGCTTAGTTACTAAACGTGTATTCTGACATTTGTAAAATTAAAAAAAAAAAAACATTTAAGATTCTCCTTTTGCTACACGCAGTAACTCTCTGTCGTGGAACATTTCATTCGCGAAGGGTGCTTTTAGGGATATAGATACGAATGTCTGATTAACTGCATATAAGTATTTTAACTGTGAATATTTCAGTCATTGCAAACATGAGTAATCTTATATTTCTGCTTGTCTGTTCGATGAACAGTCAAAAGTAAAAAGTCGATTGAGAAACAAATTGCTAGTGAAGAACCACTAGCTCTTCTGTAGGTCCACATACCACCAAACAAATAGTATTTAGGATGCAAAATTACTGTGACAAGTATAGTAACCCCTTTCACTGAATCTCCTACTTCTAAATTAATGCTTTTCTGAACATCTTTACATTTAAATAGGTTGCGTTATGCATTAGTCTCATTATACATGAGGATAAAAAAAGATTCTTTCTTCAGTAAGTGTATGTTTATGTTTGCATATCTCTAATAATACCAATAAATAATAAATAAGTTGACATTAAAGTAAGTGAGGATCAATTCATGTCATTCTTCATGAACCAGACTTCGTTGTTGCGACCGATGATAACGTAGGGAGAGTCGTAGCCAGCAGTGTAGTAGGTCTGGAAGTCGACGCCCACCTCGCCAGCTGCCACTAGGTCGTCGTGAAGCTGCGCGGCGTTGACGATCCAGTCCTCGTCGCTGGCGAACCCGTGGAACCTCCTGCAACAAAAGCATTTTCATTATGTCAAGGTTTGTATCAGAGATCAAGTTTTCACTGAGTTAAGGGGCATGCCTTCGTATGAACTGCGTTAAGGAAAAGGAACATGAAGGCCAAGTTACCTGGAGAACACGTGCAGTTCCGGTCGCTCTTTTGATGTACACGTCAGGGTTGGTGGGCGTGGGCGGGTTGTCTTGGTGGGCGGCGGGGACGTAGAAGCTCATGGTGAAGTTGTTCTCGCAGTTGGGTCCTTCTCCGGGGATGACCAGCGTGGTCACGGGGGCTGTCATGTCGATCTTCATGGCTGTCCAAAAGCGGATAGAACGCTTTTTAAATTTCGGAATGTCATTCTCACCCTGCCTCTATCTATCCTTCTTTCTCTTGTTCTTTCTTTGCAGTTTGCACAGTTACTTTGCAATCATCTTCATTTATGTTTGTATCTCGGTATGCGTCTTTATTTTATTTATTTTTTTTTTCACACACTTAGCAAACAGGAGTACGTGTGTTTTGTGTGAATACACACATATATATCAATGTGTGTGGAAAAGTGTATGCGTGCTATAGAAATAAGATTAATACGACAAAACCATATAATCCAAAAGTCACACCTGCATCATTCTGTCCGTCGATGTAGTTGAACAATTTGCGGAACATGACGTCACTGGTGGCTTCGTGGTGAGAGATGGAGAGATGGGGTGTGGTGACCCACTTCTGCGCCGGGTACACGCGCTCCTCGTACGTCTGCAAACAGACCCTGGCTTTAATTATTACACAAATTATTTTTCCTGGGAGGGAGACTCCAATAGACAAAAGCTTTGTGAAGCAGACAATTCTAATATCAAGAAATTTATCGGTAAATTAAGCAATTAAGATTCCAAGAAACTACTTACCTCAGCAGAGTTAACTAGGTTATAAGGAGCCGATTCGATGGCCAGGGTGAGATGGCACACCTGAGGACCAAGAGAATATCTAAATTTAAATGGCCATCGCAGATTTCACTTTATTATGTAAAGTCCTGTCAAAGTAAGCCTTCGTAAATCTAACTTCACTTAAAATTGCTGCTTAATGAATTGAATTAGCAGTGTGAGTTGAATTTCAATAAACATGTCAATCTTCATTAAAGAAAACAAGGGAGTAACGATAACATGAGCTCACCTGAGCCAAGAGAGCAAGAGCTGCGAGGTCCTCATGGTTGGCGAGTGAGTTGAGAAGAAGTGGCGGTCGTTTATCTGGTCCGCTTTATATAGGCCAGACTCTGATGTAAGGCGATAAGGGAAGCAGACGAGAAGATTTCCCACGCTGTTTTATAAGCGTAAAACACATTACACTTATATGAAGACATGATACTTTTGTATAACATACACACTGTATAATTGCGTACATACTGACGTATGTCTATATCTGTCTGTCTATATATAGGATTTTATTCGTTATATATGTGCATACATACACACAGGTATATGTGTGTATATATACATATATACATATGTATACACACACACACACACACATATATATATATATATATATATATATAATATATATATATATATATATATATATATATATATATTATTTTTTTTTTTTTTTTTTTTTTTTTTTTTTTTTTGTACTCAAATATATAACATCACGCAATATATATATATATATATATATATATATATATATATATATATATTATATATATATATATATACATCAATGCATATATGTAAGTATGAATGTGTATATATATTCATAAATTATGTATATATAAAACGTATGTTATTTGTATATATATGTAAATATGCATTATATATTTACATATACATGCTTATATATATATTTAGATTTAGATATATGTCTATGTTATATATATACATATATGTTATATGCTTATAATACACATTGAAATAAATGTATCTATACATATATTATATGTATATATACATCATATATATTTGATATATGTGTATATATATATATATATATATATATATATATATATATAATCCATAGATATATATATATATATAGATATATATATATATATATATATATAATATATATATTGATTATATGTGTGTGTGACATCCATTAATCAGGAATCCGCCTGAGCAGCTGCGTGACATCCATTAATCAATGGAAACCGCCTGGGACATGACCTCACCTTCGGCGACAACAGGAAACGCTCCGGAATTGGTAACCGACGGTAAGCAGCTGTGTCTCCACGCCTTAGGGCTGAAGCGACCTAGCAAGACCCGCAGGAGTCAGTTCGAGTCCGTTCCTTGAACCGCGAGCACCTCCCCTTTCGCCCGTAGGAGCTGACGCCGCCTCCGCCACGTCTACCACAAGATCTCTTCATAACTACGTGACTGTTAGTCATG
>NW_023661278.1:0-2500 GCF_015228065.2 Penaeus monodon
TTTTCCTTAGGAAGACTAATATTTTCAATAAAATTTACTTATGCTTAATATTTATGCAATAATTTTCTGCTCTTAGAGCATAATATTTATGCTTTGATTTTTAATATATTTATTGTTATTCGTAAGATATTTATTGATAGTTTTTTAATGATTTAAATTTTCTTAATATTTATATCTAACAAGCTATTCACCGCTAATGACCTTAGCTTATTTGATTATTTTAAATAATCAATCCAATTCCTGCGTCTCGCTGCTGGGGAGACGCCCAGCAGATGATCTGTTCCGAGAAACAGTCTAGAAACCAGGTGAAGTCCTAACAGGAGCTGCCTGGATGTGAAGGTATGATCCAGATTATTTTTTTGGTATCATCCTCCTTATTATGCTGCTACTGCTTTTGCTGGGGTGATTCAGCAATTTGTTGAATTGTATTATTCAATTCTTTAATCTGATTCATTAATTATTTTAACTGTTTCCTTTAACTGTGCAATTTCTTTGTCTTTATCTGCAAGCTCTTGACTGACGCTGTTTGCACTGGGAGTGTTGTTAGTTGCTGCTGAGGCGTAGCATGTATGGGGTTTGCTGGTCAAACCTTCAACTCTCCTCTTGGCTTCATGGTAACTAACATCATGCCTTCTCGTGTATGCTAAAATTTCACCCTCCTTCATGCTGTTGCACTTGGCAAAGCTAGATTGATGGGACCTCCACAGTTAGCAGACTTGAGTCAAAAAACACAATATGGTTTTTGTTTGCACCTTCCCGTCTTTTTTGGGTCATGCATTTCACGTCCACTATGGTTTGGCCCTTTATACTTTCAAGAAATTCACTCTCCTCCATTGTCCTCAAATCCCTGTAAAAGATTAACCTTTACATGTATTGGGTCCAATAGGAATAGTTACTTTAACTTTCAAATCATGAATCCACGTCCAGTAATGAAGTCAATAACCTGGAATTGAATTCCAGTTTTACAAAGAGGCTGCACTCTCGCAATTTACGGACAAAATCGAAATCGCCGTCCACTGGATCATCAAGGACCTTCTTGATGATAAAGGTGTTAATGCTCAAAAGTTATTGATTTTCATTCATGCATTTGACAGTCAAATACCTTGCATTCTCTGGAGGGATTGTAAAAACTCGTCGCTCTCGTTTGTCAGAAGTAGGGGTTCTGCTGTTCAAAGCAGTGGTAGTCTTAGGAGTGTCATGGGTCGTTCCCCCTCCTTGAGAAGGGGTAGCCGGGGAGTCAATCATGCTGGGTTTTGGACCAAGTCGAAACCCAGGGCCTGTGCCCATTGTTCTGAAGGGAACAGATCGCCCTTGACTCTTGTTAATCAACCTAACAGCAATAGCTAAGAGAGAGTATGGCAGTTTCCGTCCTCTACCCCCCCCCCTTCATATTTCCAATAATGAAGCTCTCCTCCATTGTCCGCAAATCCCTGTTAAAGATTACTTCTTTACAGGTATTGGGGCCAAGGGATAGTTACTTTAACTTTCAAATCATGAATCCAGGTCAATAATCAAGTCAATAACCTTGAAGTTGAATTCCAGTTTTACAAGGAGGCTGCCATCTCGCAATTTATGGACAAAATCGAAATCGCCGTCCACTGGACCATCAAGTTCAAAAGTAATTGATTTTCATTCCTCCTCTAGCCCCCCCAGTAGAAGCCTGGTTGCGTTCTCCAGTGCCAAAGAGGGATCGAGTTATGTGGAAGACACTATAGTGTCTTGCACATAGGACTGGTGTATTATCTCTTTGGGGAGTGTTTGTTGAGGGTGTGAGTGCCCACAGGTATGGCTGGGTGCTGATGGTGAAATCAGAGATCAACAGGGGAGCTGGCAGGCTCCCAGTTGGCTAACGACTAGGCAGTCCTTGTGTTGCTGCTAAAGGATCGGGGAATGCTGATCGCGGTTCCGGGTTCTGTGTAAGCGCGCAAGGGAACGAGGGGAGCCCAATGAGTGCGGACATGGCTGTGAACCTGATGTGACCCAACCTAAGAAACTGTGCTGAACTTCAGGTTGTGGGGTCATGCTGCTACAGGTACTCCCCCTCCAGAGTGTGAACAAGATGAGTGAGTGAAATACCATGACGTATCACTCCGGACATCACCATTATAGTAGATGATTGGTTGTGCATCTACTATTTAGGACAGGTGTCAGGGAGTACTGACCTCGGTTCCAGATTCTGCGTCTTAAGTACACTAACGCTGTGTAAGTGGCGCAGGGGAATGAAGGGAGCCCAATGTCCAATGGACGCGGACATAGCTGTGGACCTGATGCGACCCAACCTGAGAAACTATGCTGAACTTCAGGTTGCGGGGTCGTGCTGCTACAACAACTCCTTACCGCCGAACTTGCCTAAGCGAAGGATGATAATTTGATGCCCATCCTCCAGGCGAATATGGAGCCCACAAGGGTACTCTGGTAGGCTTCAGGAAGTCACATGAAGTGACTGTTTGATTGATTATTCAAATTATCTGCCTCATCAACAGCTAAGGTCATTAGTGAC
>NW_023661278.1:15000-17828 GCF_015228065.2 Penaeus monodon
AATTGGTCAAGTATCTCATGCCATCCTGTTTGAGAAATTAGAACAAAGTGTCCCCAACTATATCGTTCACCTACTCTGAGTACAGTATGCAAGTCAAAGGATAAGCATCTACATCTTGTGATGCTCATTTTCCTCTCCCACACGCAGACCTGAAACCCAGCATAATGAGTTGTCTGTGCGATAAATGGAAGGAACAATGGAGGCATACCTCTAGAAACAAAACTGCGAGAGGTTAGAGATGACCTTGGCAGTTGGGTGACTAGCATTCATTCCAACCGAAAAGTGGAAGTTGCATTAACAAGACTAAGAATCGGGCACACAGACTGACTCATGGGCCAATGATGGCTAAAAGTCAAGCACTTTGTGAGGGATGCCAAGAGCCATTAACGATCACACATGTAGTGGAACGAGGTGCTACATTCTCAGACCAAAGACGTATGTACTTGTCTCCCCCATATACACTGAAAAATGTATTGGGAAGGATTGTGACATAGAGGGTCTTATTAGTTTCCTTAGGGAGACTAATATTTCCAATAAAATTTAATTATGCATAATATTTTATGCAAAAATTTTATACACTTAGAGCATAATATTTATGCTTTGATTTCTAATCTATTTATCGTTATTTGCAAGATATTTATTAATAGATCTTTAAAGTTTTAAACATCTTAATATTTCTATCTAACAAGGTATTCGTCACTAATGACCTTAGCTGTTGATGAGGCAGATAATTTTGAATAATCAATCAAACAGTCACTTCATGTGACTTCCTGAAGCCTACCAGAGTACCCTTGTGGCTCCCATATTCGCCTGGAGGATGGGCATCAAATTATCATCCTTCGCTTAGGCAAGTTCGGCGGTAAGGAGTTGTTGTAGCAGCACGACCCCGCAACCTGAAGTTCAGCATAGTTTCTCAGGTTGGGTCGCATCAGGTCCACAGCTATGTCCGCGTCCATTGGACATTGGGCTCCCTTCATTCCCCTGCGCACTTACACAGCGTTAGTGTACTTAAGACGCAGAATCTGGAACCGAGGTCAGTACTCCCTGACACCTGTCCTAAATAGTAGATGCACAACCAATCATCTACTATAATGGTGATGTCCGGAGTGATACGTCATGGTATTTCACTCACTCATCTTGTTCACACTCTGGAGGGGGAGTACCTGTAGCAGCATGACCCCACAACCTGAAGTTCAGCACAGTTTCTTAGGTTGGGTCACATCAGGTTCACAGCCATGTCCGCACTCATTGGGCTCCCCTCGTTCCCTTGCGCGCTTACACAGAACCCGGAACCGCGATCAGCATTCCCCGATCCTTTAGCAGCAACACAAGGACTGCCTAGTCGTTAGCCAACTGGGAGCCTGCCAGCTCCCCTGTTGATCTCTGATTTCACCATCACACCAGCCATACCTGTGGCACTCACACCCTCAACAAACACTCCCCAAAGAGATAATACACCAGTCCTATGTGCAAGACACTATAGTGTCTTCCACATAACTCGATCCCTCTTTGCACTGGAGAACGCAACCAGGCTTCTACTGGGGGGGCTAGAGGAGGAATGAAAATCAATTACTTTTTGAACTTGATGGTCCAGTGGACGGCGATTTCGATTTTGTCCATAAATTGCGAGATGGCAGCCTCCTTGTAAACTGGAATTCAACTTCAAGGTTATTGACTTGATTATTGACCTGGATTCATGATTTGAAAGTTAAAGTAACTATCCCTTGGCCCCAATACCTGTAAAGAAGTAATCTTTAACAGGGATTTGCGGACAATGGAGGAGAGCTTCATTATTGGAAATATGAAGGGGGGGGGGTAAGGACGGAAACTGCCATACTCTCTCTTAGCTATTGCTGTTAGGTTGATTAACAGAGTCAAGGGCGATCTGTTCCCTTCAGAACAATGGGCACAGGCCCTGGGTTTCGACTTGGTCCAAAACCCACATGATTGACTCCCCGGCTACCCTTCTCAAGGAGGGGGAACGACCCATGACACTCCTAAGACTACCACTGCTTTGAACAGCAGAACCCCTACTTCTGACAAACGAGAGCGACGAGTTTTTTACAATCCTCCAGAGAATGCAAGTATTTGACTGTCAAATGCATGAATGAAAATCAATAACTTTTGAGCATTAACACCTTTATCATCAAGAAGGTCCTTGATGATCCAGTGGACGGCGATTTCGATTTTGTCCGTAATTGCGAGATGGCAGCCTCTTTGTAAACTGAATTCAATTCCCAGTTATTGACTTCATTACTGACGTGGATTCATGATTTGAAAGTTAAAGTAACTATTCCTATTGGACCCATACATGTAAAGGTGTAATCTTTTACAGGGATTTGGGACAATGGAGGAGAGTGAATTTCTTGAAAGTATAAAGGGCCAAACCATAGTGGACGTGAAATGCATGACCAAGAAGACGGGAAGGTGCAAACAAAACATATTGTGTTTTTTGACTCAAGTCTGCTAACTGTGGAGTCCCCATCAATCTAGCTTTGCCAAGTGCAACAGCATGAAGGAGGGTGAAATTTTAGCATACACGAGAAGGCATGATGTTAGTTACCATGAAGCCAAGAGGAGAGTTGAAGGTTTGACCAGCAAACCCCATACATGCTACGCCTCAGCAGCACTAACAACACTCCCAGTGCAACAGCGTCAGTCAAGAGCTTCAGATAAAGACAAAGAAATTGCACAGTTAAAGGAAACAGTTAAAATAATTAATGAATCAGATTAAAGAATTGAATATACAATTCAACAAATTGCTGATCACCCCCAGCAAAGCATAGCAGCATAATAAGGAGGATGATACCAAAACTAATCTGGATTCA
>NW_023661280.1:0-5000 GCF_015228065.2 Penaeus monodon
TAACTTTAAACCCCAACATCGAACCATATGATGCAATTGGGAAGACTAATGAGTTCAATAACCTCAGCTTTGCCCATAAGGTAATGCTTTGGTCTTTCCAGATGTTATTGAGAGCAACTGTGGCGTTTTTGGCAAGGGTAATTCTTCTTTTTATCTCTGGTGAATCATCATATGTTATTATTTAAGACAGCTCCAAGATAATGAACTTTTTCACATTTCCACAATCTTTCCCATTGATTGTAACATGTTCATCATTGTTCATTGCCGGTTATCTTTGAATCTTCATGATCTTAGTTTCTTTGGCATTAAAAACAAGCCAGCCTTTTCGCTTGCTTCTCTAACTTTATCTGTAGTTGTTGTAGTTCAGTGATACTGCTGGCAATCAAACTATATCATCGGCGTACCTTAGATTTGATTTTTTTGTATCCTCCAACATCTACATTTCCCTTTCAAAATTCTCTAGAGCTCCTCTCATAATTTTTTTCAGAATTATGTTAAAGGGGTGCGGAGACAGAATGCAACACTGTCCACTCCTTGTTTGACTTCAAAACCTTCTGTTAACCCATAATGGCCTTACGTTGCTTGTTGTTGGTCATACATGGTTTTTTATTGGGTTGGATGATGTGTTTTTGGAAACTTCATATCTTTCATGTTATTCCAGAGGATATCGTGATCAACAGTATCAAGAGCTTTCAAGTAATCGATGAAACACAGGTATAGGTCTTTTTGATGTTCTCTGTTTTTCTCTATGATCAATTTTAGATTTAGAATCTGGTTTCTGGTACCTTTTCCAGGGCGAAAACCTGCTTGTTCGTCTGCAATTTCTTCTCTTAACTTCAGCTTCATTCTTTCAACAATAATTTTCAACAGAATTTTGCTGCTGTGACTTATGAATGCAATTGTCCTGTTATTGTTGCATTGGAGTGCATCACCTTTTTAGGTAGGGGGGAGTAAAGACTGATTTTACCCAGTCTTCTGGCATCTTTTATTCCATATTTTTGTACAAAGTTTGTAGAAGAAGTATTCAACACTTTCGCCAGCATTCTTTGATTAGTTTTCTGCTGTTGTTTCCATCTATTCCGGGGCTCTTGTTATTCTTTACTTCTTTTATGGCTTTTATAACTTCGTCTAGCAGTGGCGGTGGTTCATCTTCGCTGTCATTAAGTCTAATTAATGTTGTTGCTAGATCTTTATTCTTTTTGTATAGGTTAGAACAATATTGATTCCATCTATCTTTGACTTCTTTTCCATCATAAAACAAATCCATCTTCAGTTTTGATAGTGTCCATTGTAGGGTTTTAAATTTTCGTGTGTGTTTCATATATATATATATTATATTATATATAATATTTTTATATATATATATATATATATATATATATTTATATATATATTTTATATATATATATTATATATATATATATATATATCTTGTATATATATTTTATATATATATATTTTTTATATATATCTATATATATATAATTATATATATATATATCTATTATATATTCTTCATATTATATATATATAAAATCCATATATACCTATATACAAACATACACAATGCATATGTATAAATGCATGAATAATATATATAATATATATATATATAATAATATATTATCTATATTAATATATATATATATTATATATATATATATATTAAAATATAATATATAACATACACATAAATGTATATGATAATACATTTAAATATAAGTATAACTATACATACATATATATCAAATAATACATACATATATGAATACATATATATATTTTATATAATATATATATATATATATATATATTTTATATACTATATATATGTGTTTTGTGTGTGGTGTGTGTGTGTGTGGGTGTGTGTGTGTGTTGTGTGTGTGTGCGTGTGTGTTTTTGTGTGTGTGTGTGGGGGTGTGTGTGTGTGTGTGTATTTTTGTTAGTGTATATTATACACATAAATGTATAAATATATAATATATTATAATATATATATATATATATATAATTTTATCTTATATAATATAATATATAAAAAATGTATATTTATGTATGTATATACATATATACGCATACATACATATGTCTATGAGTATATATGTATATATGATGGGTATTGTGAATATAAATTATATATATAATATATATATATATATATAATATATAAAATCTATTATATTATATATATACTATATATATAATATTATTAATTTATATAATTTATATAAATAATATATTATATATATAATACATATATAATTTATTAAATATACTATATATATATCAATATATATCATATATATATTAATTATATATATATTATATATATTATATTTATATTATATATACTATCCATATTGGTATGTCTGTATATATACATAACACACACACACATATAATATATATATATATACATCTAGTAAGTATGTGTATGTTATATATATATTACTTATATATATATATATATATATATATTATATATATATTATATGGTGTGTGTGTGTGTGTGTGTGTGTTGTGTGTGTGTGTTTGTGTTTGTGTGTGTGCATACATACTTACGTATATATACATATATATCATCATCATCACTACTCAGGGGCTAACGCCGACGGGGGCGTTATCCCAGCCACTTCCGTGGCTTCCAGCCACGAGGATCCTTCGAAGTGGTCTCCAGGCGGGCCATGGCCATCTCTAATTTCTCGCGACAAGTGTCGTCGAGCTGCCCAAGTCATGACCTCCTGGGTCATCCTAAGGCCTCCTCCACCCAGGGTTGTCTTGAAGAAGACAACTTGATGGCAGTCGTCCACAGGGAACGAGCTAGCCCAGAGATATGGACTACTCTACCAGGTATGTAAAACATCGTAACTCAATGTCCTCGCCACAAACATGGATCGACTGAACGGTTCTCCTAACAGCCCCCAAGTCCTGATCTTGGTCTTGGTCCAGAACACTCTAGGCCTAAGGCTTCTGCAATGCTAAATGCACCAAGAGGTTCGACAGACCCCCACCACAATTTACAATGCATTTTCAGTCACCAATATAAAACCTGCTATTAGACCAATATCGTGTCGGATTCCCCTGAGTCCTAGGTTCTCACCATAGCGATTTCCTGATGCCACCGAGTCAAACGCCTTCTTGAGGTCAATGTAGGTTTGCAACAACCCACGACCAAACTCACGACTGTGCTCCACAATTACTCAAAGCGCTAGTATTCGTCTATTGTGGACTTGCCAGAGTAAATCCAGACTGCTCGTCTCTGATGCCTCAGTAGGTGGTTGCGGATCCGTTTCAGAAGAATGTGGGCAGAACTTTGCCTGGTATGCTGAGCAGTGTAATACCACGGTAGTTTGCTACAATCCCAACGCTTCCCCATTCCCCATTCAGAGAGGGATGACCACGCCCCTCAGCAGGTCAGGGGGAATGGTACCAGACTGCCAGATGGCAGTCAGGACTGTATGCAGGCCACGAGCCATAGGTTCACCCCCAGCCTTTAGCAGTTCAGCAGGAATCACATATGCCTGCAGCTTTACCACTCCTCAGCTTGGAAATCGCCATCCTAACGTCTATGAGGATAGGAGGTTCCTCGCTGATGGGAGGGTTCAGCACAGGTATTGTGACATCGCTTGCATCCAAGCTAATTGTTGGAAGGTCTACCTGGTACAACTGCTCAAAATACTCAGCTCAACGTTCACGAACCCCAACATAATCTGAGATGATCCGTCCATCCGCTGATCGGACTGCGGTCATCTGTGAGGAGGGCTTAGAGTTCAGCTTTCTCAGGGCTTGGTAGGCAGGCGGAAGGTCGTTTACCAAGAAATGGCCTTCAACCTCCTCAGCAAGATTCCTGATGAACTGTTCCTTGTCCCTTCTCAGCAGTGTCCGAGCCCTACATACTTCAGTGGCCTCTAATGTCTCCAGGGAGATGGAATTCTGCCTTGCCCTCGGGTGTACGCCAATGGACTCCTGGGTTGCTTCGAGTGTTACACACTTGAAGAGCTCCCACAGAGCAACTGGGTCCATCAGGTTGTCGAGTTCTGTGAATTGGTCAGAGACTGCCATGGTGAACCCACAGGCACACTCTTCCTCCCTTAGTCTGTTCAAGTGAAACACCTTAGTGTGGCCAATGGAGGGACGGGGAGTTATGAAGTGGATCCACAGGGTAGCCACAACCAGTCTATGATCAGTGCCACGGAACTCGGCACTCCGGTAAACCCTGCAGTTCTGGAGAATCTTCCATCGCGTGCTAACAAGAATGTGGTCGATCTCATTGGCCACTGTGCCCGTATAGCTGTACCATGTCCAGCAATGCGGGTTGGATCCTCATTTTCTGAGAAGGAGGCTATTCTCGCTGCTGGGATCAGCTCCCGAGCCATGGGGGCCGACAGACATCTCATAGCCAGCTTGGTCACAGCCGGATACCACATTGAAGTCGCCCAGAATAATACAAAGTTCTTGTTGGGTGCAATTATCTGCCACAGATGCGAGTTTGGTGGAGAACGCCTTTTTCACATCAAGTTTACATACATCGGTAAAGCGTATACAGCAATAAGAGACATGAAGCCAAAAGCATGCTTCACTCTCAATGCCATAATACGCTCATCAACCGGTGTCACCATCAACTATCAAGGGCTGAAGTCGGCTGGAGATGGCTATGGCTACACCTGGAGTTGCTGCAGCCAGACCAGTAGTATTTGTACCCATCCAACACTGATCTGCCGCTACCAGGTTTCTTCTCAACCTCTGAGAGGGCAGCCATCTAAAATTCCCAGTCCCTTCATTCCCATGATGGCAGGGGTAACCACTCATCCTCCCGCAAGTACCGGATGTTCCAACGCCTAACCAGAGAGCTCGCCTGGGGTTTAAAGTCTCGGATGGTCACTCCGGGTGCATGCCCCTCTGCCACCCCTACCGACACTGCCCAAATAAAGGGGTCAGCGGGCTGTGGAACCGCCCATCCGCCTGTAGGGTTCCGGGGGCTTTGCCCCCAAAAAGCTTCA
>NW_023661280.1:12500-17825 GCF_015228065.2 Penaeus monodon
TGTGGGGGTGTGTGTGTGTGTGGTGTGTGTGTGTGGGGTGTACCTCTCCCTCCCTCTCTCTCCTCTTCTTCTCCACTTCCCCATATATAATAATACAAAGTGTTTTGTGTTATATATAATTTTAATATATATATATATATATAAAATAATAATATATATTAATTATAATATTATATAATAAAAATTATATAAATATAAACAATTTAATAATATAATATATATTGATTTTATTTATAATTTTTTAATATTATTTTATATAGTAATTATATATTTTTTATTATTTTATATATTATATATATATATATATAATATATTAAATTATTATATTAAAATTTATTTTTTTTATTTATTATTTATTTATTATATATTTAACTATATTTTCCAACGTGTGTGTGTGTGTGTTTGTAAAAAAATATATTTTTCAAAATCATCTGGGTATCTCTTTTTTAAGCGCCGTGGACCTCTCCACCTCCTTCCCCCCAAAAAACTCGATCTTACCTTTTTTTCCCCTTGTCCCCCGACCCCGAAATATCTTTGATATTTTTCGCTCGTATTGTCCGGTTTGCCTTTCCCCTGTTTCCTATCACCACCCCGCCGTTTTTTTTCATACTTTACTTTCTCATACATGCCATTAAAATTTTAATTTCCCCTTTTCAAGAGTCGAACAGCCGGGGTTTTTACAAATTTATTTTTCTCAGCACTTCTCATTTGTCTTCTTCTCTGTCCAGCTATCGCAGTACTCGTCTGTAAACCCCCATTTCCCAAAAATTTGATTTTTTTTTTTGTCTTCTACGCCCCCTTCGAACCTATGTGCAATTTGGGGAAAAAAAATGTTCATAACCTCAGTTTTGTTCTTAAAGGGAAAGCATTATTATTAATTATTTTTATATATATTTTTATTTATATTATATAATTTTATTATATATTTATATTTTTTTTTTTATACAATTATAATTTTTATATAATAATATATAAAAACATTTAACCACACACACACAACAACACACGCACCACACCAAAACCCCACACACACCCACACCAAAACCCCACACACCCACACACACACCCACCACAAGTGGAGGTATTGTAAATATATATTGTAACCCCGCTTTAATTATGTGATGTTTCTGTAATGTGTATGCAAAATTTTCTATTACTATTATATTCTACATGACTTTCGTAATTTATGTTTGTACATGCCCCTATTCCCACACACCCAATACATATAAGGTGCCCTTGTTTTCCCGTTTTTCGTCCTCGTTGCCCCACGACTTCCAATGTTTTGGGTTTGGTCTTCCCCTTTTCCCCAGAGCTATCTTGTTGAACAGACCTTTTCACAATGATTGTATATGTTAACACGTGTCTATGCCCCTCTTTAGACACTGTAGGAGATGGCAGGGAGACCCCGGGGGAGCCCGGGCAACACCTCGCCCTTGCCCCAGCCCCTATCCTATAAAAATATAATAAAAAAGGGGTCATTACATTTGCCCCCCATTTTTTCAAAAATTGTCAGCATTTTTTTCCTTTTTTTTTTTTCTTTTTTCTTTTTTTTTAATCCGCAAAAAGGTTAATTTTTTTTTTTCCCTTTTTTTTTTTCTTTTTTCCCTTTCATTTTAGGGTTTTGCCCCAAACTATTTTTTTTTTACCGCCCGCCTTCCCCCAGGCCCCCCGGGCCCCATTCTTACGGCCTAAAAAGATTTTTTTCCCCCGTTAGTTTTTTTAAAAATATAAATTCCATATTTAATATATACTTTATACTATAAAATTTAAAAAATTCCTTTTTTTTTAACAAAAAAAGGGGACCACAAAAAAAAACCCACAAAAACAAAAGGGTGGAGTTTTTTTTATTTTTAACTAATATTGGAATTTATTTTTTTTTAAGTTATTCCCAAAACAAAAATTTAATGCCTTGCTTTTATTTTTTTTTTCCTCTTTCCAACAAACATTCCTTTTGGTGGCATTTCCCCTTTGTTTTTTCGTCCTTTCCACAACCAATGTTGTTTGTTCCCCTTTCAGGCCCATCTTTGACCAGTAGGGCACAGATTGGGGGGAGCAAAAAAAAACCCTGCCCTTTTGCCGGGGAAACCCAAAACCCCCAAAAAGGGACAAAACCCCCCCCCCCCCCCCCCATTAAAAAGGGGCCCCACCCTCCCTTAACCCTACCCGGGCCTTACAACTGGTGGCTTGGGGGCTTTAACTTTAGCGCCTGAATTCCCTCCGAATTCGCCATTCCCGCACCTCCCCAAAATATTCCTTTGACAACCCCTCCAAGGGGTCCGTTTTTGTCCGCTTGCGCTACCCCCCCAAAATCCGCCCCCCAAAAAACCCCACGCCCCTAAACCTGCACTGCCCCAAACCCGGGGCCATTTTTTAAAAAGCCCAGGGAAACCATTCCCAAAACCCGCCACCCAAAAATTTTCCCCAAACCCGTTCCCGCCATGCGGATTCCCCACGCAGTCGCGACCCCAAAAAACCACCATCCTGCTGACCTGTCCGCCACGAATTGCTCACCACGCAGCGCTTAAAATCCCCCGTCAGCCGCACAGGGGCGGGCCCCTCTCTGCCTCTCCCCGTGCTCTCCCCCCGCCTTCCTCGCCCCCCCGGGCACCCCCGACCCAGGTGGAATTTGAAAAATTGTAAATTTTCCTTTTTCCCTTTAAATTTTTTTTTTTTTTAATCTTAACCCTTATTTATTGGTTGGGTTTTTTTTTTATTTGGTTCATTTTTTTAGTTTATTTGCATTTAGTTTTATTTCCCCCGGATATCTTTTTACGCCGCCTGGGTTTCCTTCCCTCGGCCCCCCGCCGGCCCCATTCTTTTCGCCGCCGAAAAGTTTCCCGGCGCCCCTTCCGATTTTAGCCCAAAACCTCTCGGATACGTTACACCCCTGCAAATCTGTACTTTACCCCCGAAATATTTGGGGCTTTAGTTTTTTGAATTTTGTTTTAAACCCAAAATTTTGAAAAGGGAAAAGTAACCCAGTTTATTATGTATTTACTTAATGGTAATTTAATTTAAACTATTTTTCAAACAAACAAAATTTCTTCTTATGTTTGTCCTCCCTTTTCCCCCAACCCCAACTCAAAAAGTGTTCCATTCCCCACCTTTTTTTTGTTTGTTCCCCACCCCAATGTTTTTTTATTCCCCAACTTCCCTTTTTTTGAAACCCCTTTTTTAAACCAAGGAAACACTGTTGCCCGGCTACCCATCTTTTAAAATTAAAGGAGGCAATCCCCCGGGGCCGGGCCAAAACCCCCCCTGGCCCCCCTACTCCTCAAAAAAAAAAGGTCTTACACTGGCTCTACTTAACCCAATCGCCCAAATCCTGTCCCATTCCGGCCTTCCAAAAATTTTTTCCTTTTTTATCTTCACATCTTCACCCTTTTCATTTTTTATTATTTAAAAAAATTTTTTAAAAAAAAAATTTTTAAAAAAATTTTTTATGTTGGGAAACTCAAAAAAACAACCACCCAAAAAACACCAAACACCCACCCCCCAAAATTTTTTTAAAAAAAATTTTTTAAAAAATAATTTAAAAAAAACAAAAAAAATTTATTTTTAAAAAATTTTAAAAAAATAATTTTGGGGGGGGGGGGGGGGGGTTTGGGTTTTTGGGGGTGGTTTTTGGGGGGGGGTTTTTTGCTGGGGGAGAAGGTTTTTTGGGGGGTATTTTTTTGGTGTTTTTTTATATTTTTTTTTATTAATATTAAATTAATTTTTAATTAAAAAATTTTTGTATGTGTTGTGTTGGGTGTTTGGGTTGGTTTTTGTTTTTTATATTAAAACCCCAAAAACCCCCCCCAACCCCCCCCCCATCCCAAAAACCCCAAACCCCACACCCCCACAACCCAAACCGAACCAACCCCCACCCACCACCAAATAAAAAAAATATAAAATAAAAATTTTAAATATTTTTTTAGTTAATATTTTTGTGGGGGGGGTTTTGGGGGGGGTTTTGTTTGGGGGTTTTTTGTGTGTTTGTTTGGTTAATTTTTTTATTATTTTTTATCCAAAAAAACTGCTAAATCAAATTTTATTATTTAATTATATTAAAAAAAAATTTTAAAATAATTTAATAAAAAATTTTTTTTTTTAAATTAAATTTTAATTTTTTAAAAAAAAAAAAAGGGGGGGTTTTTGTGTTGGGGGTTTTTTTTGTTGTTTGTTGGGTGTTGTTTTTGGGTTTTGGGTGGGGGGGGGGGGGGGGGGGGGGACTGGGGGGGGGGGTTTTTTTTTTTTGGGGGGTGTGTGTGGGGTTTATGTGGTTTGGTGAATGTAAGTATATATATATATATATTATATATAAATATATAATATTAATAATATAATATTTTAAAGTATATTTGTATATATATATAAAATTTTTATATATATATTATATAAATAATATATATATATATATAATTACTACGAATACATATGATACACAAAAACCCCCAAAACAAATAAAAAATACCCACGTGTGTTGTGTGTGGGTATTTTGTTTGGTTGTATGGTTTTATATATATATATAAATATTATAATAAAATAATATAAAAAATTAAAATATAATATATATATTATATAATTAAATTATATATAAATATATATATAATATATATATATATATATATATATATAATATATATATATATATTATATATTTGGTACACACCCCCACACATGCTACTATTTTTAAAACATATTATATATATTATAAATATATATATATAATAATTATTATTATAATAATATTAAAAAACCTAATAATAAAATTAATAATATTTATATTAAAATATATAATATATATATTAAAATATATATTATAAAGAGAGGAGAGAGAGAGGTCCAATATAGATAACATGTAAACAACACACCCACATATAATATATAATATTAAAATAATATATATTTTATAAATATATATATAAAATATATTATATATATAACTATACAAATATTATAATATATATATAATATTATATATAATATATATATTAATATTATTATATATAATATATATTTAAAAATTTTTATATTAAAGTGTTTTAAAAAATATAAACAATTTTTTTAATGTTTAAATTAATATATTTATATTATATATATTAATCTTATCAATATTATATATATAATTTATAAAATATAAAAATTTTTTATAATTTAATAATTTTATAATTTAATTATATATATAAATTTTTAAAAAATATAGAAATTTTTTAATAATATATTTTTTTAAAATATAATTAGTATTAAATTTAAAATTTTAGAAAAAAAAAAATTTACTATAATTAGGTTTTTTTTTCCCTTTTTTAAATTTTTTTATTTTAATTTTTAATTTTTTAAATA
>NW_023661281.1:0-15000 GCF_015228065.2 Penaeus monodon
TGGGTTAAGCCCCGGCTCCTTTTTCTTCTACTAAATTCATTTCCTCCACCCCCTATCCTTCTCCTATTCCCCATTCCCATTCTGTCTTTTTGTTTTCATAAAAGTGCTTACAGGACCTCTCGGTCCCCCTCGTGGTCCTGCCACTGGAAGTTCCCTCTCTGAGGTGATACAGCCTTTGGGTGGCTGTTTTCGCATTAGAGGGAGGAAAAAAGGGTTCCAAACAATGTTGCCTATCTGTAGGTGGAAGGGCATCCCCTCTGGTCTCTCCCCAGGGGTTCACATCTACCTACGTGTTTGCCATGCGTGGCAGCCCTGTGCGCTGTGGAGACAGGAGTCCTGGAGGTTGAGTGATGCTATGCATGAGTACACCCTGCAGCTAGCAACACGTCTCTTTGGTTCTTTATTCTAGCAAGACGGATGGTCTGATCTCGGCCCGGTCAGATTAATTAGCTGGTCTCCTTCGGGAGGCTAGGGTCAAGCAGTCAGTGTTGCTGTTGTCACTCACACTGGTCCCGTGAGTGGCGGTACAATGGCTGCGTATATCCTCTCACCACCCCTGTGGCTGCTAGACATTAGCTCTAACATACAGCTTCCCCTTATTGGACTCGGTGGTGGGTGGGGGCATTAGAGGATGAAATAACTGTTTATTTTATGGCAAATATTTCAACCCCCCCCCCCTCCACAACAAAGAGATATAAATGTTGACAAACCGTGCAGGGCCCAGACTACGTCAGTCACTCTAAAGCCACGTGTGGTTTCTAGTGGCAAGCCTGCTGCTAAGTAACCTCTGAGTAACCCTCAGACGTCCTCCCTGACCGAGGTGGGAGCACCAGCCGAAACAGCTGCTGCTCCCACGACCGCCGCTCACAATTTAAGCCGAAAGGGCACCCCGAAACGGACGCTAGCCGAATGTCAAAAAGGGAAGAGCCCAACCAGACAAGCCCTGATGACCTTAAAAGGAGCCCCAATCACTACCCTTGAACTGGGTAACTGGGGCTCCTACAGTCTAAGTACATATGTTCCAGAGCCACTTCAATGCTACAAGTGCCAAAGATATAGTCACCACCAGGCTAGCTGCATCGCCAAGCCTAAATGTGGTGTCTGTAGCAAGGCACTCAACACCCTTGTGGGCCTTGAGGTACACCTTGAAGGCCAAAGGGACACAAAAGCCAAATTTCCCAATTGTGCCAAGGGGCATCATGCCTGGCGCCTGGCTTGCTCTGTCAGGAAAGAGGCAGCCCTCGGGCGACAAGAGGTTGCTAGAAAGCTTTTGTTCCTGCTCCCCAAGCACCCGTGTCTGGGGACAGAAAACAAGAGAAAAGACTTCCCAACCTCCTAAGAGAAAGGAAGCCCCTCCACAGCCGACACCAGATATCTCCAATAAGAAGGAGTTTCCAACTATAACAAAAGTCCAGAAAAAGAACCAAAGGAATGAAGGTTCAAAGAACACTGCAAAAGCTTCCCTAAGAGACGATAATTTCCTCTGATGAGGAAGATATGACTCTGCTGTTGACTGCTGCTGTAGTAGCAACAGCTTTGGGAAGGTCGAGTGAAGATGCCGAGAAGGCCATGACGGCAATGACTAAGACTGTCGCAGTCCTGAAGGGAAGGAAGCTGGAGAGAGCCAAACCAGCCCCATCCTCACCCTCACCCCAGGATGAGACTCCCCTCCCCACCCCAACCCTGGCCACACCCTCACAGGCTGAGCCAAAACAGGCTGAATCTGTGCACCCAGTGCCAGAGCAAGCTGACCTTAATCAGGTAAAGTCAGCAAAGAGAAAAGATTCACAGATAAAGCCTGAAGTCAGAAAAGCCAAACTCACGAAAGTCAGAGCTACCAAAGGCTCTCCACCTCCCAGTGGACCCACGGTCAGCCTGACAACAGATGAAGATCCCTCAACCAGTGAGGACTTCATTATGGAGTTGTCAGACTCCGACTCTGAAGCCGAATATAAAGACGTCTCTGATGTTGTAGTGAATCTCAACCCATCAGACGAAACCATAGAATAGAAGAGTTACCCCTTCCGCTTGCAAACATGTGGCCGTCAATGACTGTATACGGGTCCAGGAAGATGGGGGCGAGAGATGTTTTTATGATCGGCTTTGCTATTTTTTTTATGTATATTTTCTTGTTTTTGATTAGTTGATTAAATTTTTTATCCACATTTTCTTTTTTATCCATCTGCATTGGAGAGCACATTATGATGTCTGGGGATATATAGTATGGGTTTTTTCTTTTATCATGTCATTTTAGCTAAACTACACTACTTTTTATGGCAGGTTTTACAACTTGGCCTTTTTAAAGAAGTAAAAATCTTAATTTCGGAAAGGGGGAAGACACCGCCCTCTCTTGAGAGGAATGCCACCATCACCTGGGTTGACCCGAGATTCCCCTCTTATTATCATTCTACTTGTGGGGAGGTGTGTGTATATATATAGGCCAGGGCAGCCGGGTCAAGGAGGGGAGAGCATTTTTGGTCATGAGGCTGCAGTCGTGATGGGTTCCTGGTCGTAAGAGTACGGGCTATAGGCGGTAAGGTGGCATTTTTAACCTTTTTTCTCTGCATCTTGATAGGGTGATGCGCTCTCTTTTTATGATTTTTTTTCTTTAATCTCGAGTTTTGTTTTAACTAGTGATTTTTGATGTTCTTGTCTTGATTCTTTTTCGGTATTTTAGTGTTTAAATGTATTTTACCTGTTTATTTCGACCTGTTTTATTTAAATAAACTTTATGTAAAAATGTATTGAATACGTTTAGACCCCATCATGCATCCCCTCCAGTTTGTCTAAATAACCTTGGAAGTTAATTCGGAAATGCCAGCATTCCTGCCTGACCCTGCCTTTATATAGAATGTAAAGTATAAGGGAGAATTTAAGGGAACACAAGAAGGGAGCCCCCAGTTTGAATCTTGGCATATAACCTATGGGATTATCTAAACTGAGTTCAAATCCTTAAATCTGATTTCTATCGACTTCAGGTCGACACGCACTCCATCTCGGACATAACCACGCTAACCAGTGTTGACCCTTCCTTGAGCCTTGGTAACTTCTATACACTTACACTTGCTTTCTATCGCTTCATTCACACCCTTCAACATGCCTCTTCCTTTAAGAACATAATACCTTGTTCCAGACTTAATCAGTGCCATAAATCAAGCAGCCTCACAGACTATGCCTAAAACTCGGCCATGGTCCAGGAATTATAAGGACGCCTGGTACTTTGATGGAAGTCAATCACAGAGTGAACATCTGTAGAAAACATTTACAAAGGCAAAGAACCCCTGACAACCTAGCCCTCCTAAGGGAAGCAGTCAGGAATGCCAAGGAAACTGCCATAAGAGTCAGGCAGGAAAAGTGGCTGAAATGGTGTGAGTCCTTTGACCACCAAACCACCCTTACAGAGCTGTGGCAATGGGTCAGGTAAGCTACTAGCTGCTCAGCCCCAAGGTGCACACACCACAACCCTCAAGCAGAAGCAAACGGACTGGTGCACGAGTTCTCTATGAGAACAAGCAGCAACAGTCTGCCAACTGAACTAGGGGGAAACCAACAACGCCTACAACCAGGCAGACTTGCTCATATCAGAGAGAGGGCAGCCGAACCCGATAACTCAGGCTCTGATGGGATCTTGTATCCCATCATTTCCCACCTAGGACTAGCAGGTGAGCTTCCATTCCTGCAACTCATCAACAAGTCCTGAAAAACTTCCACTCTATCCCAGAGCTCGAAGAGAGCTATCATAGTTCCGATTCCAAAACCAAAGGAACCAGAGAAGTACCACCCCATCTCTCTCCTCAGCTGTCTGGGCAAGACGGCTGAGAGAATGGTACTAAACCAACTCCAATGGAAAATGGGACCCCCACATAGACACCTCCATGGGTTCACAAGGGGCATGAGCACAGCACACAGCATAATCACGATTTTAAGCACAATCAGCACTGTCACTTCTGTGGTAGTATTCCTAGACCTGGAGAAGACTTTTGAATTAGCAAGTCCTCTTGCTATTCAGGAGAGCCTGATCCAGAAGAAAATCAGACTATTTCAGGAACAGAACTGCCAAAATCACATTCCAAGGTAACCTATCACAGCACATGCCACTAGAAAATGGAACACCTCAGGGTGGGGTCCTCAGTCCAGCCCTTTTCAACACCCTAATGCCCTGCATCCTCAACATACACCTCCCAGTGGGGTGCAAGATCATCTCCTATACAGACGATCTTGCAATCATCTCCACTGGAGCACACTGCCTAAGAAAAGCTCAGCGCTGTCTGGACCTTGTATCTGAGGAGTGCTGTAGGACAGGACTAAAGATCTCTACAGCCAAATCCAAAGCTATGGCTCTGAGACTAAATATTCAAGGGACAAGTCTGAGAATCCAGGGAATGGACTTAGAATGAGTCGAGGTCTTCCAATACCTTGGGGTAATGATTGACCGGACCCTCTCCTTTAAAAAGGAGGTCCTGTACTTGGTTGACCAAACCAAAGTAAGACTGTCATTAAAGCAATGTCCAGAAGAAACATAGGAGCCAGACATAAAGTACTAAGATCATTCTATGTACATGCCATCCATCCCATTGTGGACTATGCTTCTGTCTCCTTGACTGTCGCAAAACCAAAATTAAAAGAAAAATTGGAGACAGTCCAAAATGAAGCTGCCAGGATCATTCTGGGTGCCCCAAGGTGGACAAAGGCCCTCAACCTCCTCATGGAGGCAGACCTTCTCCCCCTGGAATGACGAATTGATCTAATGGCAGCCCAGTTCCTTCCAAAGGTCATCAAAGCCCCCAGGAACACAAATATGACACAAAAAAATAGTCAGACGCCTAGAACAAGACCGAGATCTGTTTCAAACAACTCCTGGTTATCTCACACAGCCAGGGTGTTGATACGCTATCAGCTCAAAGAACAACCTGGCTCGTGCCAAGGGCATGGACTCCCCCCATCCTGACTTTGTTGAAGCCCCGCTGTGGGCGCAAACCTTGATCAAGTTCTCTGTTATGAGCTTGTCAAGGAGAAAGAATCAATACACCATGCCTAGCCTAAGGCAGAAGTACAGAGGGTCATTGAAGCCATCACTCCTCCAGGTAGTAGAACCTACTTCACGGATGGATCAGTTGATCCCTTAAACCACACTGCAGGCACCGGCTTTGCAGCAAGGGATGCTACACGATCCATGAGGGTAACAGACAAAGCCTCCTCACAATTGCACAGATGATTCTTGCTCAGGGTAGAATAATGATCATAAACCGGGTCCCTAGCCACATAGGTATCAGAGGGAACGAACTTGCTGACAGACTAGCTGACATTGGCAGGGGTATGCCCCCAAATCACATGATCATAAAACCGAGCCGAAAAAAATTAGGGCACAGTGTAATGCCACAGCTAGTGACTTCCTCCTGCATCTTCACAGAGATAAAACGAGATCCTTCCCCTCAGCCAGATGGTACTCAGACACCACAGGCTATGAGCCACTGGCATCATAGCATTGAGATTTGCGAAGTTCTAGCCTCGCACGGGCCTTCCATATATGGCCCAGCCTGTGTCAGCTTTTTATGGCTGTCTCATTTTGTTCTTTGACACTTGGTGCTTACCGTGGCAGTGGGAATGCCAGTAGGCGCTCCTGTAGCCGTGGTGTAAGCATACCGCATAATCTCTTTACCAACACAACGGCTGGTGTCGGCGGACCCTGTCTCAGGAAAGTCATGTACGAGTGTGGCGTTCAGCTCGCCGCAATGCATGCAGCACCAGCCTGTGGCGACTGAGTACCAGCTGGCCGAGGGGGAGGATCTCATTTTCTCTCTGTGAAGCTGGAGGAGGAAGGAGAGGGCTGTCACTGTACACTTCTTCCTAAGTAATTTTCGGCTTGGATGTATAATCATGGGATAAGGGGCATACCCCTGCCAATGTCGGCTAGTATGTCAGCAAGCTCATTTCCTCTGATCCCAATGTGGCTGGGGACCCAGATTATGATTATTCTTCTACCCTGTGCAAGAATCCTCTGTGTATTGTGAGGATAGTAATCAGAAGGTAGATGTTGTCATGGGTCAGCGCTGCTGAAGACAGTTGATGGCTCCTCTGGAGTCTGTATGTTTGACCACGTGCCCTTCCCTCAGGGACGTGTGGCCTAGGGCTCCCATGATTGCACTGCCTCTACCTGTAGCGAGGAGGCGTTGTCTGTTACCCTCATGGATTTTGTAGCATCCCTTCCTGTGAAGCCGGCACCTGCCTTTAGGCTAGGCGTGGGGTATTGATTCTTTTTGGTTGTCAGGCTCATGACCGAGAACTCTATCAAGGTTTGTGCCCACGGCAGGGCTTCGACAAAGTCAGGGTGGGGGGAGTCCATGTCCTTGGCAAGAAAGCTGTTCTTGAGCTGATGGCGTATTAACACTGTTTGCAAACAGCTTGTTGTCTTATTCTAGGCATCTGACTATTTTTTGTCTTAGGCTTGTATTCCTGAGAGCCTGGATGACCTTTGATAATAATTGTGCTCCCATTAGATCGATTCGTGAGGCCAGGGGAGAAGGTTTGCCTCCAAGAGGAGGTTGAGGACCTTCGTTCACCTTGGGGCACCCAGAATGACCCTGGCAGCTTCGTTTTGGTCTGTCTCCAGTTTGTCTTTGGGTTTTTTCTTAATGCCAATCAGAGCAAGGGAGGCATAGTCCACAATGGGCCTGACAGCATGTACGTAGAATGAACTTAGTACTTTGTGTCTGGCTCCTATGCGTCTCCCACTCATTACTCTCATGACAGACAGTCTTGATCTTGTTCGGTCAAGCAGGTACTGGACCTCCTTCTGGAAGGAGAGGGCCCAATCTACCCCAAGGTAGAGGTTGTCCTGAACCCATTCTAAGTCCATTCCCTGGATTTTTAGACTTGTGCCTTGAATTTTTTGTCTCAAAGCTATGGCTTTGGATTTGGCTGCAGAGATCTTTAGTGCTGTCCTACAACACTCCTCAGACATGAGGTCCAGACAACGCTGGGCTTTGTTTAGGGAGTATGGTCCAGTGGAGATGATAGTAAGATCATCTGCATAGGAGATGATCTTGCACCCCACTGGGAGGTTTATGTTAAGGATACAGGACATTAATGTGTTAAAAAGGGCTGGACTGAGAACCCCACCCTGTGGCGTTCCATTCTCTAGTGCCATGTGCTGTGATAGGTGACCTTGGAATTTGACTCTAGCAGTTCTGTTCCTAAAGTAGTCACCTATCCAAGCCAAGAGCTTTCCTCTGATTCCCTTCTGGATCAAGCTCTCCTGAATGGCAAGAGGAGATTTTGCCAATTCAAAAGCTTTCTCCAGGTCAAGGAATACTACCACAGTCGATGGCTCCTCTGGAGTCTGCATGTATGACCACATGCCCTTCCCTCATGGATGCGTGGCCTAGGGCTCCCATGTGCCTGTGCTTATTGTGCTCAAGAGTGTGGCTATGCTGTGTGCTGTGCTCATGCCCCTAGTGAACCCATGGAGGTGTTCATGTGGGGGTCCCATTTTCCATTGGAGCCAGTTTAGTACCATCCTCTCAGCCATCTTGGCCAGACAGCTGAGGAGAGAGATGGGGTGGGACTTACCTGGCTCCTTTGGTTTAGGGATGGGATGTTTCCCAGGACTTGTTGATGAGTTGCAGGAATGCAAGCTCACCTGCTAGTCCTAGGTGGGAAGTAATGGGGTACGAGATCCATCAGAGCCCGGGGCTGTGTTACAACTCAGAGAAAAGATAATGTTATCGGGTTCGGCTGCCCTCTCTCTGATATGAACAAGTCTGTTGTGTTGTAGGTGTTTGTCTTGCCCTCAGTTTCGGCTGGCAGGCTGTTGCTGCTTGTTCTCGCAGAGAACGCGTGAGCCAGTCTGTTCGCCTCTGGCTGGGGTCATGGTGTGTGCATCTCGGGATTGAGCGGCTGGTAGCTCGCTTGAACTGTTACCATAGCTCTGAGAGGGTGGTTTGGTGGTCGAAGGAATCACACCATTACAGCCACTTTTCCTGCCTGACTCTGTTGGTATCAGGTATCCTTGGCATCCCGGACAGCCTCCCTTAGGAGGGCTAGGTTGTCGGGGGTTCTTTGCCTTCAGAATTGTTTTGACACATGCTTACTCTGTGGTTGACCTTCCTAATCTCGTTGTTAAAGTACCAGACGTCTTTGTGACTCCTGGTCCCAGTCTGAGTTTTAGGTATGATCATTGAGGCTGCTTGATTAATGGCATTTGCAAGTCTGGCTTCAAACACTTGTACATTTTCACTTTGTGGAGGTTCATTGCTATCTCAGCAGTTGGCCAAGGCGGTCTAAAAACGCCTGCCAGTTGGCCTTATCTGTTTCCATCTTGGGTTTGGTTGTGGCATTTCAGCTGCCCACTATCCATGAGGGTATTATAGTGCCGTAATGGTCACTTGTGACGCTCTCATCGACACACCAGCCAATCCTCGCAGTGGCCAGGTGAGGTCTAGGACCCCTCCTCTGACATGCCCCCCTAATGGAAAGGGCCGCCTTGCCGCGGTGGAGGGGCTTGAGGGTCCCAATGATTTGTGAGCCGGACCAGAGGGTACCCACACTGGAGGGGTCACCAGTGAGGGATGAGACAAAATGGCTTCCTGGTGCACCAAGGCCTATGAGAGGGGATGGTCCCAACCCACCCCTGGTTCATTCCATCTTAGACCAGGGAGAACTCTCCCACCTGTGTTTGCCGTGCGTGGCATCCCGTATTACCAGGAGACAGGAGTCCTGGAGGTTGAGCGATGCTGCAGCTGCGCCCTGCAAAACACCTCTTTTGCCTTTATTCTGGTTAGACGGGTGGCTTGATCAAGGCCCGGTCAAGTAAATCGGCGGTCAAATATGGCTAGGGTCAAGCAGCCACTATTAGTCGGTAGCGCATAGGTCCCGCAACTGCCATCAGTACTGTAATAGTGGCTGCGTATATTTCCTCATTACCCCTGTGGCTGTTGGGAGATTTGAACCCCAACTATAGCTTCCCCTCGTTGGACTCCATGGTGGGTGGGGGGTGAGGAAATGAAAATTCTAAGTACTACAATTTACAAAATCTAGCTCTCTCCCTGACGACCTACGCAATCCCCCGACCATTCCTCGGGAACATCACGTATTGTCATTTTGGGAAACCCTTTTCCAGCTTCCAAAGGGCAAGAAGGGGAATCATAATAGTTCCCGGCTCCCAAACCAGGTAAGAAGGGAAAAGTCCTCCCAATCCACTAAGGAAATCTTACCTTTTGGTAATATAAAAACATTTCATATAGTAAGTACCTAGTATGAAGACCATTGATGGTGTATCAATCATGGATCTTGATATTTTCGAAGTACATGGGAAAATTTTTGAAGTATGTCAACGTGATCCCGCATCACCCAACAGTGAGATGGTAGCCTGATAGTTGAGGTTTCGTCACCAGACGAGAGTAACCGTCTGCGTGCGATATGCAACATTCCTGGGGCTCAAGTTTCATGTTCTCACAAAACCCTTAATCAGTGTAAAGGAATTGTTTTTTCCCGAGACCTGATGAGGTATTCGAGGAAAACTGTTAGAGGAATTAGAGAATTTTAATGTAGGGGCAGTAAAACGTTTTAAGAAAGTTGATGGTTTGGAACAGTCGACACCAGCTCTTCTTCTAACTTTTAACACGTTAGTCCTTCCAGAATCGGTTAAGTTAGCATGGTACCACCTCAAGGTAAAGCCATATGTGGCCAACCCTATACGGTGCTTCCACTGCCAGGGTTATGGGCATGGAGCCAACTCTTGCCGTTTTAAAAGAAAATGGGCAACCAAGAGTATGTGAAAGGTGTGGTACAACAGGTCATCAAGGAGAGGGACAATGTCCAGTCCAATATGCTGTTACCATTGCAAAGGGGCTCATGAAGCTTCTTCAAAGCAGTGTAAAAGGTACAAATTTGAAAAGGAAGTATTGGTAATAAGGAGAAAGGGAAAAAAGTTAGTTTTCCAGAGGAAAAGCGACGTGCCCGTGTGCTATTTGCACAGCCAGGTAAGTCCTTTGCTTCGGTTCTAGCCCATCCTCCTTCCCACCAACCCTTGCCCTCCAATTACTCTGCCACTTTCTTTAACCCTCAGTCGGAAATTGCTGACACTGCCTCTGGTGAGTTGTTCCACCAGAAACGGAGTAGAAGTGAGGGGTCTATTGAGGAGACTCCCCCTCCCAAAGTAAGGGTCTTTGGAGCCAACATTTAAGGCTCCAAGGCCTCAACGGTGACAGCTCCAGCTGCCCCCAAACATCCACAGGGGCCTCTGCTGCTAGGCAGAATGCCCCTGAAGTAAAGGCCAGGCAGCCCTTTGCCCAGGCAAAGGAATCCTGACCCTGTGCAAAAGACTCACTGCCACAACATCCACAGGGGCCTTGCTGCTAGACAGAATGCCCTGAAGAAAAGGCTCAGGTCCGCTTTTTCCCCAGGCAAAGAAATCCTGAACCTGTCCAAGGGAAACCTGTGGAAACTAGCTCCACAGGTAAACAACATTAAAAAGGTATCCCAGGATCATGGAAAGGGACAACCTAAAGGTGTGAGTGCAAACCTTGACCACAGGCTGCAAAACACCTTATGAAGAAATAATATAAAGAACTGGATCCCCTAATCCAAGGGAAAACTGTCTGGGAATTTATGCAAAATGGAAGAACTGCAATATCTGATAGCTTCATAAAAATCCAGTTTGTGTATGTCTAAAAGAGATTTTGACCAGGGAAAATCATCCAATTTCCCTGAGAGGATTCCAAATTCAAGCCCATTATGGGACCTTTGAAAAATGGACCTCATGGAGGATAGCAGTAATGGTACGTCAAGATATTCCCTTCCAGCCATCCACCTGCAACAACACTGCAGGTGAAGGCTGTGAGAATAGGCTTGACACGACCTTACACTTTTGCATCCTCTCCCTTCCCTCACATAATCTCAACATAGATGATTGGAAGATGTACTTGGGCAGTTGCCACATCCATTTCTACTTTTGGGGAGATTTCAATGGTCGGCATCACCTCTGGGGAGACACTTTGTGCAACCTCGAGGAAGGGCTTGGAGTCCTTGTTCTTAAGAGTAGATGCAGTTTTACTGAACAGTGCCCACTCCCACACATTTCCAATTCAAACTGGGACATTCTCCAATATAGACCTATCAATAGGCTCACCTGTTTCACAGTTGAACTTCACTTGGCAGGTTATGGAAGACTTACATGGAAGGGGACCATTTTCCAATAATTTTGGAGGGGGTGAAGGGTATTCCATCAATGGAGTGCAGAGATGGCGACTTGAACATGCAGACTGGAATCTTTTTAGATCAACTGCAGTATTGCAAGGATCTGTTAATGATTTCCAGTGTGTTCAAGAGCTGTTAATCATTTTCACATCACGAATTCATCTTGCAGCAGAAGCATCCATTCCCAAAAGTAGCGGACAGTACCGTCGACCTCCAGTACCATGGTGGTCTGATGAATGCCAAAAAGATGTCAGAGCAAGGAAACTGCAAAAGCAGTGAAACGACGCCCCAGCATTGTAACCTTGATCATTACAAAAAGACCCAAGCCAAGGTCAGGCGCGTGCTAAAGGAGGCTAGACGGACGTCGTGGAGACAGTATTCTCCCGATTAACTCTGGGACCCCCTTTAGCATGGGTGTGAGACAAGGTGCGTAAGATTGCTGGAAAGAGCACATCCATATCACAACTGCTCTAAAGATAGATGGCATAATCATCACAGGACAAAAAAGATATTGCTAATGAGCTAGCTAAATCCATGACAGAGATCTCCTCTGGAGCATCTTACACTGCTCGATTCCCACTCTTCGTGCTGAACAGGAACAAACCCCAGTGTCGTTCTTCAGTAGGACTGCAGCAGAACTTTCCATAAAATTTGCCATTTTTGCGAAAGGGAAAGATGGACTCTGCTTTGCAGCTCTGCCGAAAGACTGCCCAGGAAGTGACGATATTCCTATCAAATGATATCTCACTTCCCCGGAGAGCTCCCAGAAGTTCTTGTTGGCCCTATTCAATAGGATCTATAGGAGGCACAGTGCCATCCACATGGAAGAGGCTATAATCATTCCTGTTCCTAAACCTGGAAAAGATGCTTCCGCACCAGGAAATTACAGCCCAAATTTCTCTCACCAGCTGCATCTGCAAGCTGATGGAAAAAATGGAAAACTTAACGTTAACATGGCTGATAGAAAAGGAAAACATGTTGACCCCACATCAATATGGATTTAGAAAATTGAGATCGACCACAGATGCACTTGAGAGGATGGAAACTGCTATACAGAATTCCTTCGCCAGCGACGTCACATGTTGGCAGTCTTCTTTGACGTTGAAAAGGCTTACGATACAACTTGGAAGCATGGCATACTCATGAAGCTGTATGACATTGGTTTAAGAGGAGCATTCCCTACCTTCATACAAAGTTTCCTTGCTAACGGGAATTTAGAGTTCGGGTGGGAAACAGTTTCTCTAACCTGGAAGACGAGCGGGAAGGGGGTCCCACAAGGGAGTGTCTTAAGTGTGCCCCTTTTTGCCATTGCTATAAATGACATTGTAAAAGTTTTTTCAAGTTCTGTCTCATGAATCGTATGTGGATGATTTTAAACACTGTACTGCTCAGGAGGAAGCTTACAGGATGTGCAAGGACACATGCAGGCTGCAATAAATCAGGTTGTACAGTGGGCAACAATCATGGGTTCAAATTTTCCCAAGCAAGACCATGGCTATACTTTTCCCACAAACGACGAAAATTCCTCCCTTCCCTCTTTTTTAGGAGCAAACCCATGCAATTTGTCCAAGAGGTGAATTTACTTGGTCTAATTTTTGACTCAAGACTTTAAAGGGTGCCTCACATCAAACAGTTAAAAGTGAAGGGTACAAAGCGTTAGTATTTTTCGGGTTCTTTCACATTTATCTTGGGTGCAGACCGCACAACGCTTCTACGGCTTTACCGAGCGCTTTTCGTAGTAAGCTTGATTATGGCTGTGAGGTGTATTCTCTTTGCAACTCCCCCTGTTCTCCGGATGTTGGACTCAGTTCATAATGAAACTCTCAGAATCTGTACTGGGCTTTCAGGTCTTCACCTGTAGAATCCCTGTATGCTGAGAGTGGAGAACCACCTCTTTCATTACACCGGGACTACATGAACCTGATTTTCTACACGAGACTACAAAGGTCCGGATCTCCTACATCCAGATTGGTTTTCAACCCCTTAGGATAGCCGATCCTATGGTAGGAGAATGAGGAATCTTGTGGAAGATCTTAATTTGAGTCTCACTAAGGTTCTGGCTGTTGGAATTCCCCAAATTTCCCCCCTTGGACTAATCAAGTCGAGCTGGATTTGGTCGGAATTGGGAAAGGGGAGAATCAGAAACAGAAAATCAGAAAGAAATTTCTTCAGCAATTTCTAAGTACCAAGGATCAGAGGCAAAATATACAGATGGGTCGAAATCTGAAAATGTGGGGGGCTTTGCAGCAGTGAGCAGAAGGAAGACTGCATCTGGCAGTCTTTCTCTAGTAGCCTCGATCTTTACTGCAGAGTTACATGCCATCGTTGCAAACAGTTAAGATGACTAGAGATCTTACGAAAACCCTTCTATTGTGATATATTGTCTCTCTCGTAGTGCTTTGCAAGCAATCAAGAGCTTAAACTCATCACATCCAGTAGTGAGGGAGGTTCAAGATTGGCTTGCACTGATGTCAACACGCAAAAAGATAACTCTGTGTTGGGTGCCAGCGCATGTTGGTATCAGTGGGAATGAGCGGTCTGATCAGAAGGCCAAGGCAGCTGCTGCTCAGCCTTGTGATGCTCGTTTTCCTCTCCCACAACCGACCTGAAACCCAGCATAAGGAGTTGTCTTCGCAAAAAATGGAAGAAAAATGGAGGGATACCTCCAAAAACAATGCGAGAGATAAAAGATGACCTTAGCAGTTGGGTGACTAGCATCCACCCTAAAACCCAAAAGTGGAAGTTGCATTAACAGACTAAGAATCGGGCACACAAGACTGACTCATGGGCCGATGATGGCTAAAGTCAAGCACTTTGTGAAGGATGCCAAGAGCCATAACGATCGCACATGTAGTGGAAAGATGTACAACATTCTCAGACCCAAAAACGTATGTACTTGTCTCCCCCATATACACTGAAAAAAGTATTGGGGAGATTGTGACATAGAGGGTCTTATTAGTTTCCTTAAGGAGACTAATATTTTCAAAAAGATTTAATTTTGCATAATGTTTATGGAATATTTTATTACTTAAAGCATAATATTTATGCTTTGATTTTTTTTTTTGTTTATTGTTTTTGTAAAATATTTATTATAGATTTTTAAGTTTTAAATATTTTGATATTTTTATTTAACAAGGCAAATTTGCCCTAATGACCTTAGCTGTTGATGCGGCAGATTTAATTTTGGGAAAAATCAATCAATCCTCTGACATGCATTGGGTCTTGGGTATTAAGGAGAGCGTCTCGGGGAATGTCTCAAGCACATTGGCTATGTGATAGCCAGCCCCATCCAGTCCCCAGCGGTGAGCCACGATGTGGCGTTGTGCATTGAAGTCCCCCCTATGATCAATCAGTCATGTTCTGCAGAAGCACAGACCTGCTGATGTCTAAGGTCCTACAGTGTGGCCGGCTGTACACATTGTACAATTTCAGGAGCCCCCCGGCCAGGTGAATCTCAACGGCAAGAGATTCAACATCGTCTCCACAGTGGGGTATTTTTGGAGCAGAGGATTGTTTGCTCTGACAAGGGTGATCAAGCCTCTCTTGCCATCAATGTGTGGCAGTATGAATACAGACTCCCTAAGAAGCCAAAAAGGTCCCACTGTTAATGTTCCTGGAGCATGACAATGTCACTGCTCCTTGATCGCACTATTGCATGGAGGGTGGCATCCTTTTGGAGAAGCCATTGATGTTCCACTGCAGAATGCTTAGATTGTGTGTCATGATGTTTTCAACGAGGACTCCATTGGGGAAGTCCTCGTTGCTTGAGGGGTCTTCTTCTGTTGTCAGGGATATCCCTGGATC
>NW_023661282.1:0-2500 GCF_015228065.2 Penaeus monodon
AGAGAGAGAGAGAGAGAGAGAAGAGGTGAGAAAAGAGGAGAAGAGAAGAGAGGAGAAGAGAGAGGAGAGAAAGAGAGAGAAGATGAGAGAGAGAGATAGAGAGAGAGAGAGAGAAGAAGAGAGAGAGAGGAGAGAGAGAGAGAGAGAGAGAGAGAGAGAGAGAGAGAGAGAGAGAGAGAGAGAGAGAGAGAGAGAGAGAGAGAGAGAGAGAGAGAGAGAGAGAGAGAGAGATTCCGTTAGGAAACCAGCTCGCAAGATACATAAATAGACAAAACAGACAGATAAAAACGCGGCACGAGCAACTCTAAAAAGCCCACAGAACACATTCACGGCCTAACACGTGCACAGCGGCCCCTGTAACCTCAAAGCGCTGGAAATCAAAGCGACATGAAAGAAATCAAGCTGATATCACATGGTTTTGTCTGATGGCCGTTCGAGTAAAACGATTACTGCGAATTTTTGTTACATGTCGCCATTTAGTCTTTCGTCCGTGTCAGGCACCGGAGACACTAAAGAGCGCCGTTTGCCTTTCGCCTTTGTCCCTCCTTGACAGTGCCATGCTGGCCTGGGTATGTTTAGCAGGTTACATTATATATTTGTTTGTGTGTGTCTCTCTCTGCACACATACACACACACACACACACCACACACACACACACACACACCACACACACACACACACAAACACACACACACACCACCAACACACACACACACACACAAACACATACATACAGAAGCAAACGAATGAACAAACACACATACACACACTAACGCACAAACCATTTGGACTACGACCATGCATACACATACATATGTGTGTGTGTTACATGATCATGACGAAATACGACAAATGAAAACAATAACATTTCCTGAATATCAGTTTGAATATCATGCTATTTATAGATAGATTATAATGAACGAAACAGTATTCATACATATGCAATTGGGACTACAAAAAAATTATATATATATATATATATATATATATATATATATATATATATATATATATATATATATATATATATATATATAAAACAAATGATCATATCTAGCTTACAAACATCATTTATTCCCTATCATCATCATTATCATCTATCAAACCTAAACATCGGAATAATCATGATCTTTGCCTGATCATTTCCAGAAACTCATTTTATCGTAGAAGAGCAAATACAACTCATTCTTCATTTTTTAAAAAATTATCATTAGACAAAAAACAAGCAAACACAAAAAAGATTATATTGGAACGGTCGTCCAGCATGTATCTGTATATCACTCGCACAATCAAACTGAATTCTCTTGATGACATTATAATTGTTAATTTCCACAGCTCAAATATCGTCATTATAGATTCCACACAAATCTGACTTCATTTTGACGGATTAGAGTTTTTGAAATGCACTTTTAAAAGGGATAGAAATGCACCGACTCTGGCAGAGATTGATCTTGCTTCCTCTTGTGTACACGTGTGCATACTCACATCGCTGTTTGGAAGCACAATGGCAAATGGAGCATAAATAATGTTAATAATGATCATGATAGTAATAGTGACAATAACAATGCTAATTGTAATTAGGATAATGACGATAATTACATCAGTGATTGCCTTTTTTATTACATTACGTAAAGTTATCCAAGGATAAGTACTATACTGTTTCCACACACACACACACACACACACACACACACACACACACACACACACACACACACACACACACACACACACACACACACACACACACACATACACAACACAACACATACACTCAAAAGACAACAACATAAAAACAACAACAACAACGAAAAAAAACACATCTATTCATCGAGACAAAACATCTCTCATTCCATCCCTAAGATACTTACTCCCCTTGCTCAGAACAAAGGCAAATGTTGCACGCTTTGCATAATCAATTCGGCAGGACGACGCAACGCCAGTTAGAACTACCAAGAATGCTATTTTGGAGCCTATTCTGTCCTTCGCCAATCTATTCCCGTCTCCTTGTTGTCGGTGGCCATTCCTTCGCTGTGGACTGAGCCGGGCCTTTTATTTACTGGAAATATTCGCTTTTCGCTGTTGCCGTTTCTGTTATTACTGTTGTTATCATTGTTGTTATAGTTATCATCGTTGGCATTGTTGTTGTTATGGTTGTTATCATTACTATCATTATTATTACTATCCTTATTTTATTATTTTTATTATTATTATTTTTATTATTATTTTTATTATTATTATTTTATTATTATTATTATTATTATTTTTCATTATTATTATTATTATTATTATTATTATTATTATTATTATTATTTTTATTATTATTATTATTATTATTATTATTTATTATTATTATTTATTATTGTTATTATTTTTTTTCATTATTATTATTATTATTATTATTATTATTATCATTATTATTATTATTATTGTTGTTGTTGTATTTATATTATTATTATTATTTTTATTATTATTATTATTATTATCAGTATAATTATG
>NW_023661282.1:15000-17822 GCF_015228065.2 Penaeus monodon
AAATAATAAATTTTAAATACCCACACACCACGAACACACACAAAACCCCCACCAAAACCCACACACACACACACACACACACACACACACAACACCAACACACCACACACCACAAATAAAAATATAAAAAAATATAGTATATTAGGATATAAAATAAAGAAAAAAACAACCACACATACCATACATATAAAATTTTTATAAAAATATAAAATAATGATATATATATTTAAAATATATAATAAACCACACACACACACAACAACACACAACACACACACATATAATATATTAAATATATATAAAAAATTAAAAAAATATATATATATATAAATAAAACAATAACATACAACACACACATATACATAATATAAATAATAATATATAATATTTAATAAGATATAAAATAATAATGTAATTATTGATAGTATTATATTATTTTATAAATATAAAGATAATAGTTAAAAATATAATATGGAAAAAATATATATTAGATAAGATATATATATAACATTCATACGCCACAACAACACAACAGACCCAACATACTATAATATATTTACATAAATAATAAATAATTATTAAAATAATATAATTTAAAAACAACAAATAAAAAATAAATAAATATATATATAATATAATATATAAAAAAAAAAAAAAACAACAACAACACAACCAAAAAAAAATAAAAAAAAATAAAAAGATAAAAATAAAAGATAATATAAAAAAAAATAAAAATAAAAATAATGAAAAAAATAGAAAAATATAAAAAAAAATAAAAAATATATAAACAAAAAAGAAAAAAAAAAAAAAAATATTATATAAATTTATTTAAAAATTCACCCAAAAACCCCACACACACACACACAACACACACACCACACACACACACCCCAAAAAAGAAAAATATATAAAAAATAATAATATTAAAGAAGATGAGATAGATAGAAGATAGAAAAGATAGATAGATAGATAATAGATAGATAGATAACAAACAGATAGATAGATAATAGTAGATGACAGATAGACGATAGATAGTAAAAAGTAGATAGAAAGGATAAAAAGATAATATATATATATATTAATAATGTAATTTAAAAATATAATATATAGATATATAATTAAATATATTATAAAATTATATAAAACGAAACACCATACACACACAGACCCCACCCCCATATATAATAAAAATAATATATAATTATTATTAAAATATATTATTAATATTAAAAATAAAAAAATGAATAATATAAATAATATATATAAATATATATATATTAAATATATAATATATTTTATAATTATTAATATTTAAAACTACACCCATCACACACACAAACACGTATGTATATATAATATATAATAATAAATATATATATATAAGAAATATTATATATAGTATTATTAATATATAATATATATAATATTTTATATTATAATATAAATACATATATATATACCATATTAATAATATGTATACATTATATATATATATTATATATAATATAAATTATATATATACATATTAATACATATAAAACATACACAACAATGTATATATACATACATACATGCATATAATATATATATATAAAATATATATATATATAATAATATATATATATATATTTTATTATGTATACACACAGACACACAACACACACACATATATATTATGATTTTTTTTTTTTAACGGTGGTTCATGTTTGAGCGCCGTGTCACAGCATGATATTAATTGTATTTTCATATTGTGATGCTCTTGGAGTCAATACGTGGTTAGGGTCCCCAGTTTCCTTTCCAGGAAAAGTGCGTGTTACTTTTAGGTAATCATTCTCTCTATTTTATCGGCTTGGACAGCACTGACTTGGCTGGCTTGGCACCAGTGGGTACGTAGGCAATCAAAGGGGAAATACCTTGCCAAGGGAAACAACGCGCTCGTATATCGAACAATAACACACACACACACCACAAACCACCACACACATATATATATATATATATTATTTTATAGACATATATTATATAATTTTTATATATATATATATTATATATATATATATTATATATATAATTCTTCTTCTTTAACGGTAGGTTTCAGTCTGAGCCGCCGTGTCACAAACATATACTTAATAGTTTTTTTTCTTGTTGTATTCTTGGGGTGAGTACGTGGTAGGTCCCAGTTCCTTTCCACGGAGAGTGCGGTGTTACCTTTTAGGTAATCATTTCTCTATTTTTATCCCGGGCTTGGGACCACAAAATGACATGGGCTGGTTGGCACTCAGCGGCTAGGTAGGAACCAAGGTGAAGATCCCTGTACAAGGAAAATTGGTGTTGAGTTGGGGTGGTGTTGTGTGGTGTGTGTTGTGTGTGTGTGTGTGGTGTGTGTGTGTGTTGTGTGTGTGTTGTGTGTTAATAAAAAATAATATATTAATTATTAAATATTATATAATTGTATATATTTGATGTTATATGATAGTATGTATATATACTTAATATATATATATATTATATATATATATATAATATATATATTATAATATATATATGTATGTTGATGTATGTATTATGTATGTATGTTATTTTTTATATTAAAATTATATATAATATATATATATATTATTTTATATATATAAAATATTATTTTTATATAAAATTATAAAATTAAAAGGTTTTTAATTTTGAAATTTTTTTGGATTTTTTATTATTTTTTTTTTTTTTTTTTTTTTTTTTTTTTTTTATTAGGGTTTTTTTTTTTTTGTATTTTTTATTTTTTTTTTTTTTTTATATGTATGTTTTTTTAATAAAACATTTTAAAATTTTTT
>NW_023661283.1:10000-12500 GCF_015228065.2 Penaeus monodon
TCTATACATTTTTTTTTGCATATATATGTAAACACACACACACACACACACACACAAACAGTAGTGGACAACTTAGTAATGTATTATATGGTATTTAACGAAGGATTTAGATAGCACAGAAATTGCTTTCTTTGCCAATCCATATATATCAAACCGAAGATTTAGCCTTCATTTTTTACTTCAGTTTACCCTTCAGTAATCTTATTTCCCTATACTTTATAAATTAAACTAGGTTATTTTTATGCAACTAAAGTGTGTTTTTTTCCCAAATTAAGTAAAGGTTTTCATTAATAACGATGCCATCTCGAATAGTCACGTTTTGAATATTAAAGATATCCATATAGGTTCCATTTTCTGTTACAAGTTTTTCATAAAAGAAAATATTTATTTCAGGGTAACTAAGCTAGATTATTTCAAAGTACCCATTAAAGTGATAATCTGGTAAAAGTATTAAGAGAGAAAAGGTCCTTGATTATAACATTATTAATAAAGATATTAAAAGTAATATCAACGATAAAGTGAAAAGTGAAATTTTAAGCCTGATGATATTGTGAACTTTTTACATATTGTAATTGTACATTTTAAACCTTAGAGTTGTTTGTGTTTGCTAGTATAGGGAAGACGACTATCCTCGTATATTTCATGACCTGTTTCGAGGATGACTAAAACCGCAGAGGTTAGCAATGTACATGGTATGGCACATTTGGATTTAATTGAGAATTACGGTGGCTTTTCGTTCAATTGATTATTCAACCCATTTTCTTATATCAGCTAATAATACAGCCCCACGGTCTTCACATAATGAGAGCTGGAAAACTGTTGGCATGACGATTTCAGAGTGAAATCGAGTTTGATTTTCCTATCAGTAACTTAACTTCTGTTTGTCAGTAACTCACTTTCTCAAAAGTGTGTTGATGTTCTGGTGAGTTCAGGCAAATTCTCTGTCTGTCTGTCTGTCTGTCTGTCTGTCTGTCTGTCTGTCTGTCTGTCTGTCTGTCTGTCTGTCTGTCTGTCTGTCTCTCTCTCTCTCAAGGTTTTCGTCAAGTACTTGCGGCGGAATAAAACAATCTATTGAGTCATGGTACTACAGATGTTCATATGGTGAATGACTAGATGCATTTTGTTCTAACACTGAAATATTACGAATTATTTTTAGGATAAACTTACTCCTCGAGTTGACAGTATGAGAGACTGTCTTGCACCATTATGTATACCAACAAAAACGATATTATTATCATTATCATTACCTTATTTACTGATCTTTTTTTGTATAAAAAATCTGCTTGCAATAAATGTAGTTCCGGTATAAATGGAAACTTGGCAAGAATTTGCAGCATAATTCACGAATTATATGACGTGAAAAAGGCTGCTTTAACTACTGCAAGAGGAAAACTGGCAACAACGTGTCAGGATGAAAGAAATCAGTGTTTCAAAAATGCATGGTCTTTTTTTCCCGCCTGATCTTTAGTTATCCATAATTTAGTTCAACTAATATGGTATTTTCAACTTTATTTTGAGAGAGTGTTGTTCTATACTTGATATGTGTGGGCTTCCTCTCCCATTGCAAAACATCAACGACACCTGCGGGCAGTGTTTCTGATAGCGCTGAGTACTTTCTGACATGGCTGTGATATCCCCCTTGATGGGAAGTATCGAGTGAGGAATAGGTGGCCATGGCGCCCCGTGTGCTGCAAAAACTATTGAGGTTCCACCGAGACTCGAACTCGGATCTCTGGATTCAAAGTCCAGGGTGCTAACCATTACACCATGGAACCATGCTTTCTCGCTGTAATATGTATAAATTTCTGATAATTACATATGATGAAAAAGTAGTCTATATGTTGATACTAATATATAGGTAAATGCTAATAAAAGGCAACGTATTTCGTTCATCATATCTCATGACCAGCTTTGACTGCATACATATACATGCTGTTCACGTCTATGTACACACAACACACACACACACACACACACACACACACACACACACACACACACACACACACACACACACACATCACACACACACACACACACACACACACACACACACACACACACACACACACCACACACACACACACACATATATATATATATATATATTATATATATTATATATATATACATATATTTTATTTATTTATTTATTTATTTATTTATTGGCGGACTTGTTACTAGATTTTGAAATAATTCCCAACAATTTATTTACACCACTATAAATCAACTTCTGTAATCTATCCTTTTTCATGAAACTCAAATGTCTTTTATTCATTATGTATTTTAATTAGTCGATACGTGTTTGATTAGGTTTTTAATTACACTGACTCCTCTGTCATTCAATATATTCAGTTAACAGTACAAATTCACAAGACTAATATACCTGATACACAGCCTTGTACTTCCGGTTATGGATACGATGTTAATTGGTAATTTCAGACATGCATATGTACCTGCAATGTCCTTTTCCGCTGGGAGTTCGTATGTACACAGAAGA
>NW_023661284.1:0-37500 GCF_015228065.2 Penaeus monodon
CCCAAAAATTTTGGAAACCCCTCGGGAAAAATTTCCCACCCCCCTTTCCCTTGTTGGTTTTTTTACCTTTTCCAAAAATCCTTTTTTCCCCAAAAAGGGTTTTCCCAATGTGATTTTGGCATTTTAGAAAGAAATGTTTTAATCATGACAAAAATGATAAAAATGAACATGAGAATTTTCATAAATTTGATTCTTATAATAAAAATTATTATCATTATCTTATTTTTTGTTTATTTTTGTATATTCCCAAAAAAATGTGTGTGTTATATATAATATATAAAAATTTATAAAATTATATATTATATTATATATATATTTTTATATATTTATATATATATTTTTTTAATTATATATATGAAATTTATTAATTTTAAATATAATATATATATTATATATTTTTATTTTTTAAAAAGGGGGGGGGGAAATATTTAAAAATAAAACAAAAATACGCCTTTTGAAAGTATACTCCAAATGCCTTTTTTTGATTTCATTGATGTTTTGTAAATTATTGGGAAAAGGGAAAATTTTTTTAATCGAAATGATGATGAAAAAAAGGGAAAACCTGAAATTTTTATACAATTTGATTTTTTAAATAAAAATTTTATTATTCACTATTTTGTTTTTATATATATTTGCCAAAAAAAATGTATATATTTTTATATATATATATATTATAATATATAATATATATTACATTATATTATATATTATATTTTATTTTTTTATATATAATATATTTTTTAAAAACATTTGCACGCCTGGTCTTTTTCTCTGTGCAAAACATGTGTAACAAAAAGGATGACCTGGGCAGGGTTTTAAACTGAAGGAAAAAGGGAAAATGACGCAACTGGCTGTGACGGAGGAAAAAGCCAGGGGAGAGGGATTTTGGTTGCTGCTCCTGTAAACCTCGTGGGGCCCCTTGGCCTGATATACTTTGTGTTGCCCTTTATGCTTATCGTGCAGTGTGGCTGCGGGTTTCCCCCCCTGTTAGTGCTTATAAAAAGTGTATGGTAAATAACCTGTGTAAATAAAGGAAAAACGTCTTTTGTTTTTTCGTGCCCTGCCTCACCACTTGGCGTTTCCCCTGTGGTGTTCTGGGGCGCTTGGTGCTCCTGTGGTGCCGTGCCTCTTGGAACTGTTCAGTGTTTTTACGACCCTTGGTAGCACCCGCTGCCTACCTGCCTTGTTTGTGGCGAGGACAGGGGGGCCGGCGTAACAATATAATTTAATATTTTTCAAAAATATGATAAATTAAAATGATAAAAAAAAATAATTATAAAATCCTTTTTTTGCTATTATTTTTGTTCTTTTATTATTTTTTGTTGTTATTAATTATCATTTTTTATTAATCATGAAATAAAGATGATCAAAAGGGGAAAAATTTTAAATTTTTAATAAAAATTTATAACATATAAAAATATTATTGTTATTTTTTTATCATATCATTATTCCCATTACGTAAATTGAAAATTATATTATTTTTTATATAAAAATTACAAAAATAACATAATAAATTAAAAAAGATGATATAAATGATTTAAAAAAAAATCCCCATTTTCTTTAAAATTTTCATTATTATTTGTTATATTATTATCATAAAAACAAAAAAATTATTTTTAACAGCATAATTTAACATTTTAAAATAATAATTAAAATAAAATTGATTTTTTTTTTTATTATTTTCATCATTGTTTCTATTTTAATTATAGCATCTACTATTAGTATAGTCACAAAAAAAATATATGTTGGCAATAGTTGATGATACTAATTGCAATAATGATGATAATAAGGGTAATAGTGACTATTTATAATATAAAAGGAGTATACTCCAAAATGCCGTTTTTCGATTTCAGTGATTAATCTGGCAATTATTAGGGTAATAATGATTATGATTGTCATAATTATATTGCTCATGACAATAATAATGATAAAATGAGAATAAGGAGAATTGAGATAAAAATTTATTTTTATAATATTATTTTTATTATCATTATCATTATCATTATTCTAATATTAGTAAATTGTACTAATTACAATAACATCGATAATAATTAATATGATATAAATAATTATTATAAAATATCCTTACTACTGCTATTATTTTCATTATTGTAGTTATTCTAATTATTAGTATAATTGAAGAAAAAAATTTAACTTCAATCCTTCCAATAATAATGATAATAATGATGATGATAATTGTAATAATGATGATAATAATGATAATAATGATGATAATAATAACAATAATGATAACGATGATAAAAATGATGATAATAATGGTAATAGTGTCCATTTATTGTTAAAAAGGAAAAAGAAAAAAATCCTCGAAGTCGAAAAGCCGGCAAAATCTAGAGAAATATAGCCTGTACTCCAAAATGCCATTTTTTTCGACTTCAATAATGATATTTTCAATTGATAGGGTAATAATGAAAATAATTATCATAATTGTAGTAATCATGACAATAATGATGACATAAATGAGAATAATGCAAATTATGAAACAATTTCATTATTATGATATTATTTTTATTATTATATTTATTATTATTTGTTAGTATGAATGACAAAAAAAATATAACTGTAATAATTACAATAATAATGATAATAACTGAAATTATGATATAAATAATTATCATAAAATCCTTATTATTGCTATTATCATTGTTATTATTGTTGTTGTTCTTTTTATTATTAGAAGAATTGAAAAAAAAAACATATTATAATTGCAATTGTAGAGATAATAAAGATAAAAATGAAGTTTCGAGTATTGTTCTTATTATAAATGTCAGTTTCTATTGTAATGATTATTTCTACTATTAGTATACTCACAGAAAATATATCAAATAAATTATTCCTCACAATAATCATGGTTAAACTGAGAATAATGAGAATGTTCGGACAATTTCATTATCATATTACTGTTCTTATTATCATCATTATCATTATTTTTTATTAGTATAATTTTTAAAAAGACATTTAAATTATAATTTAAATGATGATATTAATAATTATTATGAAATTATTATTATTATTATTATTGTTATTATTATCATTATTATCATTCTTGTCATTATTACCATAATTGCAAAAGAACATTATAAATGCAATAATTGCAATAATAATGATGAAAATGAAGTTTCGAATTTTGTTATTATCATTATCATCATTATTTCTAATGTAATTATTACTTCTACTATTAGTATAGTCACCAAAAAATATATATATGGCAGCAGTAATTGCAATAATAATGATAATAAAAATGATAATGATGATAATAAGGATGATAATAATGATGATAATAATAGAAACATTGTCCATTTATTATAAAAAGGAAGAAGAAAAAATTCCCTAAGTCGAAAAAGCGGCAAAATCTAGCGCAATATGCGCTTTTGAGAGTATACTCCAATATGCCGTTTTTCCGATTTCCGTGATGATTTTGGCAATTATTAAAGTAATAAAGATACTAATTATCATAATTATAGTAATTATGACCATAATGATATTTAAATGTGAATAATGAGAATTTTGGTACAATTTCATTATTATAATATTATTGTTATTATCATTGATTATTATAATATTGTTATTATCATCATCATTTATATTATTTTTATTATTAGTATAATTCAAAGAAACATATTATAACTGCAATGATTGCAATAATAATGATAGTTATGATGAAAAAGAAGTTTCGATTTTTGTTATTATTATTATCATCAATGTTTCTAATGCAATTATTACCTCTATTATTAATGTATTTACCAAAAAAAATATATATATGGCAGCAATAACTGCAATAATGATGATAATAATTCCAATAATGATGATAATGATGATAATGATAATGATAATAATTATGATAATGATGATAATAACAATAATAATAAAAAGAAAAAAAAATCCTCCAAAGTAAAAAAAAACGGCAAAATCTAGCGAAATATAGCATTTTGAGAGTATACTCCAAAATGCCGTTTTTTTTTTTTTTTTTTTTTTTTCAATGATGATTTTAGGAATTATTAGGGTAATAATGATAATAATTATCGTAATTATAGTGATCATGTCAATTACGATAGTAAAATTGAGAATAATGAGAATTTTGGTACAATGTTATTATTATAATATTGTTATTTTCATTAAAATTATATTTTTTATTATTAGTATAATTGAAAGAAATATATTATAACTGTAATAATTACAATAATAACGATAATAATTAAAATTACCTTATAAATCATTATTATAAAATCCTTATTATTTCTATTTTTATTGTTTTTATTATTCATTTGTTATACAAGCATAATTTAAATATATATGTATGTATATATATATATATATATATATATTAATTATATATATATTAATATATATATATAATATAATATATATACATATATTAATATAATATATATATATATATATATTATATTATATATATATATATATATAATATATATATATATATATATATATATATATATATATATATATTATAACTGCAATAATTACATTAATAATGATAATAACAATGAAAATGAACTTTCCATTTTTGTTATTATTATTATCATCATTGTAATTATTACTTCTACCATTATTATGGTCACCAAAAAAATATATATAGCAACAATAATTGCAATAATAATGATAATAATGAGGATAATAATTGCAATGATGATGATAATGATGATAATAATAATGACAATGATGATAATGATGATGATAATGATAATAAGGATGATAATGATTATTGTTGTTGATGTTATTTTTATTATTATTACTTTAATTATTAGTATTATTGCAAAAAATATATTATAACTGTAATAATAACAATAGTAATGATAATATGTATAATAATAATAATAATAGTCGTTATAATGTTGTTAATAATATTATTATTGTTATTATTATCATTATTATTATTTTTACTAGTAGTATAATTTCAAAAATAATTATTATACCAGTAATAATTATAGTAATAACGATATTAAATAAAATAATAATGTAAATAATTATTATGAAATCGTTATTATTGTTATTACTATTGTCATTACTATTATTATTGTTGTTGTTATTAATATAGTTGAAAAAATATATATTATAACTGCAATAATTCCAATAATAATGATAAGAATTGCAATAATGATGATAATGATGATAATAATGACGATAATGATGATGATAACGATAATAATGATGATAATCATGATAATAATGATGATAATAACAGAAATTCTGTCCATATATAATAAAACAGGTAAAAAAAAATCCAAAAAATCGAAAAAGCGGTTAAATATTGCGATATATAGCCTTTTGAGAGTAAACTCCAAAATTGCGTTTTTTTCGATTTCTTTGATGATTTTGGCAATTATTAGGGTAATAATAATAATAATTACCAGAATTGTATTAATCATCACAATAATGATGATAACAGTGAGAATAAAGAAAATTTGTATAACATTTAATAATTATTAAAATTATTAATATTAGTAGTAGTAGTAGTAGTTTGAGTAGTAGTATTTTTATTTTTTTTTATTATTATTATTATTACTTTAATTATTAGCATTATTGCCAAAAATGTATTATAACTGTAACAATAACAATAATAATATTAATAGTTATATTTATAATAATATTAATCGATATGATATTGTTACTAATATTCTTACTCTTAAGTCTTATTATTTTTACTGATAGTATAATTGCAAAAATAATTATTATAACAGTAATAATTATAGTAATAACGATATTAATCCACATAATGATATAAATAATTATTCGTTATTATTTCGTTATTATTGTTATTAAAAGGTAAAAGAAAAAAATTCCCCAAAATAGCAAAAGCGGGAAAATCTAGCCTTTTGAGAGTAAACTCCAGGATGACGTTTGTTCAATTTATTTGATGATTTTGCAAATTCTTAGGGTAATAATGATAATAATTACCAGAATTGTATCAATCCTGGCAATAATTATAATAAAAGAGAGAATAAAGAGAATTTTGATCACATTTGATAATTCTCAATACTATTATTATTGTCATTATTATTATTATTATTATTATTATTATTATTATCATTATTACAATTATTATCATTATAATTATTATTATTATTATATTATTTCTTTAATTATTAGTATTATTACCAAAAATATATTATAACTGTAATGATAACAATAATAATAATAAAAAGTATCTTAACAGTAATACTAATCGTTATGATATTGTTATTAATATTATCATTGTTATTATTATCATTATTATTATTTTTACTGGTAGTATAATTGCAAAGATAATTATTATAACTAATAATTAGAGTAATGACGATATTAATTAAAATAATGATAAAAATAATTATTATAATGATGATAGGGATGATAATGGTGATGATAACGATAATAATGATGATAATCATGATAATAATGATGATAAAAGTGAGAATAATGAGAATTTTTATAATATTTGAAAATTATTAACATTGTTAATATTATCATTATTATCATAATAACAATAATAGTCGTTATAATTTTGTTATTAATATTATTATTGTTATCATTATCATTATTATCTTTTTACTGGTAGTATGATTAAAAAAATAATTATTATAACAGTAATAGTTACAGTAATAACGATATTGATTAAAATAATGATATGAATAATTATTATAAAATCATTATTCTTATTATTATTATTATTGTTATTACAATTATTATTGTTGTTGTTATAAGTATAGTTGCTAAAATATATATTACAATTACAATATTAATAATAATAATTGCAATAATGATGATAATAATTTCATAATGATGATAATGATGATGATAATAATGATAATGATGATGATAACGATGATAACGTTGACAATCATGATAATAAAGATGATAATAAAAGGAATTGTGTCCATATATAATAAAAAAGATAAAAAAAAAATTCCCAATAATCGAAAAGCGGCAAAATTCAGCGAAATTTGCAATTATACTACCAGTAAAATCAGTAATATCAAATATCATGATATATAATATATATTTTTGCAGCCGTTTGACAGTATACTCCAAAATGACGTTTCTTGTATTTCTTTGATGATTTTCGCATTTCTTAGGGTAATAATTATAATAATTACCAGAATTGTATTAATCATGGCAATAATGATAATAAAATTGAGAATAAAGATAATTTTGATAACATTTGATAATTATCAATATTATTAATATTATCATTATTATTATTATTATTATTATTATTATTATTATTATTATTATCATCATCATCATTATTATTACTATTATTATTATTACAATTATTGTTATTATTATTAATAAGTATCATAATAATAAAACTAGTCGTTATAATATTTTTATTAATATTATTATTGTTATTATTATTATTATTACTATTATTATTGTTCTTGTTGTTAGTATAGTTGCATAAATATATATTATAACTTCAATAATTACAATAATAATGATAATAATTGCAATAATGATGATAGGGATGATAATGGTGATAATAATATAATAATGATGACAATCATGATAATAATGATGATAAAAGTGAGAATAAAAATTTTTTTAGTAACATTTGAAGATTATTAATATTGTTAATATTATCATTATTATCATTATTAGTATTATTATCATTATTATTATTATTATTATTATTATTATTGTTATTATTATTATTATTATTACTTTAATTATTAGAGTTACCGCCAAAAATATATTATAACTGTAATAATAACAATAATAATAATAATAAGTATAATAATAATAATAATAATAATTGCAATAATTCCAATAATAATAATAATAATTGCAACAATGATGATACTAATTCCAATAATAATGATAATGATGACGATAGCGATAATAATGATAATAATCATGATAATAATGATGATAAAAACAGGAATTGTGTCGATATATAATATAAAAACCGTAAAAGAAAAAAAATCCCAAAAGTCGAAAAAGCGGCAAAATCTAGCGAATATACCCTTTTGAGAGTATACTCAAAAATTACATTTTTTCAATTTCTTTCTTAATTTTGGCAATTATTAGGGTAATAATAATAATAATTACCAGAATTGTATTAATCATGACAATAATAATGATAAAAGTGAGAATAAAGAGAATTTTGATAACTTTTGAATATTATTAATATTATTAATATTATCATTATTATTATCATTATTAATGTTATTATTATCATTATTATTATTATTATTATTATTAATATTATTATTATTATTACTTTAATTATTAGTATTATTGCCCAGAAAATATATTATAACTGTAATAATAAAAATAATAATAATAAGTATAATAATAATACTAGACGTAAAAATATTGTTATTATTATTATTATTATTATAATTATCATTATTTTTATTTTTGCTGGTAGTATAATTGGAAAATTAATTATTATAACAGTAATAATTAAAGTAATAACGATACTAATTAAAATAATGATATAAATACTTATTATAAAATCGTTATTATTGTTATTATTATTGCTATTATTATTATTATTATTGTTATTTGTATAGATGCAAAAATATATATTATAACTCCAATAACTACAATAATAATGATAATAATTGCAATAATGATTATAATAATAGAAATAGAGATGATAATGATGATAATGATGGTAATGATGATAATGATGATGATAACGATAATAATGATGCTAATCATGATAATAAGAGGAATTCTGTCCATACATAATATAAAAAAGTAAAAAGAAAAAAATCCCAAAAGTCGAAAAAGCGGCAAAATCTAGTGAAATATAGGCTTTTCAAAGCAAACTCCATAATTAGATTTATTTTCGATTTCTTTAATGAATTTGGTAATTATTAGGGTAATAATGAAAATAATTACAAGAATTGTATTAATCATGACAATAATTATGATAAAAGTGAGAATGAAGAGAATTTTTATAACATTTGATGATTATTAATATTATTAATATTATCATTATTATTATTATTATTATTATCATTATCATTATTTCTTTAATTAGTAGTGCTATTGCCAAAAAATATATTATAACTGTAATAATAATAATAATAATAGCAATACTCGTTAAAATATTGTTATCAATATTATCACTTTATTATTATCATTATCATTATTTTTACTGGTAGTATACTTGCAAAAATATTTATTATAAAGGCAAAATCAAGCGAAATATAACCCTTTCAGAGTACACTCGAAAATGACGATTTTTCGATTCTTTCATGATTTTGGCAATTATTAGGGCACTAATGATAATAATTACAAGAATTGTATTAATCATGACAATGATGATGATAAAAGTGGGAATAAAGAGAATTTTAATAACATTTGAAGATTATTAATATTATTAATATTATCATTATTATTATCATTAGTAGTAGTAGTCGTAGTAGTAGTAGAAGTAGTATTGTTATTATTATCATTATTATTTTATTATTATTATTATTATTATTATTTTTAATAATACTATAATTGCAAAAATAATTATTATAACAGTAATATTTACAGTAATAACGATACTAATTAAGATAATGATATAAATAATTATTATAAAATCGTTATTATTGTTATTATTATTGTTATCGCTATTATTATTGTTATGGTTGTTAGTATAATTCCAAAAAATTATATTATAACTCCAATAATTGCAACAATAATGATAATAATTGCAATAATGATTATAATAACTCAATAATGATGATGATAACAATAATCATGATGATAATCGTGATAATGATGATGATAATAAGAGGAATTGTGTCCATATATAATATAAAAAAGGTAAAAGAAAAGAATTCCCAAAAGTCGAAAAAACGGCAAAATCTAGTGAAATATAAGCTTTCACAGTCTACTACAAAATGAAGTATTTTTCGATTACTGTGATGATTGTGGCAATTATTAGGGTAATAATGATTACCAGAATTGTATTAATCATGACAATAATGATGATAAAAGAGAGAATAAAGAGAATTTTGATAACATTTCAAGATTATTAATATTATTAATATTATCATTATTATTATCTTTATTATTATTATTAGTAGTAGTAGTAGTAGTACTATTTTTGTTTATTATTATTATTATTATTTTTGGTGTAAGTATAATTGCAAAAATAATTATTATAACAGTAATAATTACAGTAATAGCAATACTAATTAAACGAATTATATAAATAATTATTATAAAATCCTTTTCATTGTTATTATTATTCTTATCAATTTTATTATTTTTCTGGTTATTCGTACAATTCCGAAATTATATATTATAATTCCAATAATTTCAATGATAAAGATAATAATTGCAATAATGATGATAATAATTGCAATATTGATGATAATAATTGCAATAATGATGATAGTTACGATGATAATGCTAATGATGATAATAAGGATAAAAATGATGATAATAAGAATAAAAATGAAGATAGTCAGTATAACGATGATGATAATAACAGGAATTGTGTCCATATATAACATAAAAAGGTAAAAGAACAAAAATCCGAAAAGTCGAAAAAGCGGCAAAATCTAGCGAAATATAGCCATTTCAGAGTATACTCCAAAATGACGTTTTTTCGATTCCTTTGATCATTTTGGCAATTATTAGGATAATAATGATAATAATTACCAGAATTGTATCAATCATGACAATAATGATGATAAAAGAAGAAATGAAGAGAATTTTCATAACATTTGAAGATTATTAATATTATTAATATCATCATTATTTTTTTTATTATTATTAATATTAGTAGTAGTAGTACTATTATTATTATCATTATTATTATTATTATTTTAATTATTAGTATTATTACCAAAAATATATTAAAATTGTAATAATAATAATAATAATAATAATAATAATAATAAGCATAATAATAATAATCCTAGTCGTTATAATATTGTTATTAATATCATTATTGTTATTATTATCATTATTATTATTTGTACTGGTAGTATAATTGCAAAAATAATTATTATAACATTAATAATTACAGTAGTAACGATACTAATTAAAATAATGATATAAATAATTATTATAAAATCGTTATTATTATTATTATTATTATTATTATTACTATTATTATTGTTCTGGTTATTAGCATAATTACAAAAATATATATTATAACTCCAATAAATGCAATAATAATGATAATAATTGCAATAACGATAATAATAATATCAATAATGATGATAATAATTGCAATAAAGATGATAATGTTATTGATAACGAAAATAAGGATGATAATCATGATAATGATGATGATGATAATAGGAATTGTGTCCATATATAATATAAAAAAGTTTTTAAAAAATCCAAAAGTCGAAGAATCGGCAAAATCTAGCGAAATCTAGCCTTTTAAGAGTATACTCCAAAATTACGTTTTTTCGATTTCTTTCAAGATTTTGGGAATTATTAGGGTAATAATGACAAAATTCCAGAACATTAATCTGACATAATGATGATAAAAGAGAATAAAATGAATTTTCATAAAATTTGAAAAATTATTTTATTTTAATTATCATTTTATTATCATTTTTACCTATATAGTAATAGTAGTGTCTATTATTATTTTTTTACTATTTTTATTTAAATTTTATTAATTATTTTTATTATTGTTATTATTATTATTATTACTATAATTTAATTTTTTACTATTATTGCAAAAAAAATATTATAAATTTAATAATAAAATAAAAAATAATAATAAATATATAATATAATGCTAGCGTTATAAAATTTTTTATTTTTTCATTTTTTTTTTTATATAATAATTATTATTTTTACTTTTTTTTGGTATAAATTTCAAAAATAAAATTATAAACGTAAAAATTAAATAATATAAATAATAAAAAAAAAAAATAAATCATGATTATGAAATCGTTATTATTTTTTATTATTTCTATTTTATTTTGTGGGTTATAAGTTATTTTAAATATAATTATGACGACAATAAATTCAACTAATGATAAAAGTTTCAAAATACGATAATGATAAAGATAATGATGATAATGAGATGATAACGATAATAGTGATGATAAAAGAAATATTGATGAAAACAGGAAATTGGTCGATATATAATATAAAAAGGGGTGAAAAAAAAATTCCCCAAAGTCGTAAAGCGGAAAAATAGCGAAATTGCCTTTAGAGGTATACTCCAAAAAAATTTTTTGATGATTTTTTCAATTTTTTAGGGGAAAAAATGATAAAAATTACCGAATTTTATTAATCATGAAAAAAATGATGTAAAAGTGAATATTTTTAGAAAATTTAAAATTATTTTTATTATTAATTATCGTTATCATTACCCCTTTTTTATTAGTATAGTATAGTAGATTAGTGCATTTTATTATTATTATTATTATTAATGTTATTATTTATATTATTACATTTTAATTTAATAGTATTTTGCCAAAAAATATATTTAAATTTTAAAAATAAAAATAATTAAAAATAGTATAATAATGAATGCACCGTTTTAATGTTTTATTAAATTATTTTTTTATTATTTTCATTATTATTTTTTTTACTGGTTCAAATTGCAAAAAAAAAATTATTAAATAGTATAATTACAAAAATAAAGTATAATTTTAAAAAAATTTTTTAAAACCTTTTTTATAAAAAAGTTTTTATTGTTGTTAACTATTTTTTAAAATTTTTATGGTTTTAATTATTGCCAAATATATAATATAACTCCAATAAATGCAAAAAAGATAATAATTGCAATAATGATATAAAAACTCAAAAATGAGATGATTTCGAAAATAAAAATGTAAACATGATAAAGATGATGATAATAAAAGGGTTTTGTCCCTATAGGGGTTAAAAAAAAGGGAAAAAGAAATAATTTCCCCAAAACTCAAAAAGTGGAAAATTTCAAAATATAGCCTTTGGAGTATATCCAAAAAAGACGTTTTTTTGATTTTTTTGAAAATTTTTTAAATTATTAGGGTAAAAAGAAATAAATTTCCCGAAATTTTAATCATGCAATAAAGATGATAAAAAGGAATAAAAATGAATTTTCATAACATTTGAGATTTTTAAAAATATTAATATTATCATTTTTATTATCATTATTTTAGTATATAAAAAAGTATAGGTATCATTATTATTTTATTATTAATTTATTTTTTATTATTATTTACTAATTTAAATTTTTTATATTTTTTGCCAAAATTATTAACTTTAAAATAACAAAATAATAATAATAGTATAAATATAATCTAGTGTTTAATTTTTTTAAATTTTTTTTTTTTTTTATCTTAAATTTTTTTTTACTTTGGGTTTTTATAATTTAAAATTAAAAAAAATTTTTTAGTAATATTACAATAATTATAATTAAAAATTATATAAACATTATTATAAAAACTTTTTTTGTTTTATTTCTTTTATTATTGTTTGTTTTTTATATTTTTGCAAAAATTATATTAATCCAATAAAAACAATTAAAAAGATAATAATTTCAAAAAAATAAGAAAAAGATGATAAGATGATGATTTCGAAAATATGATTAATTGATAAATGATATTAAAAGGAATTTGTCCATATTATAAAAAAATAAAAAAAAAATTTTCCCCCCCAATCAAAAAAAGGCAAAATCTAGCGAAAAACCCTTTGAGAGTATACCCCAAAAAATTTTTTTTATTCTTTGGAAATTTTAAATTTTTGGGTAATAAAAGAAAAATTTCCAGAATTTTTTTAAACTGAAAATAATATAAAATGAGAAAAAAGGAATTTTTTAAAATTTTAAGATTATTAAAATTTTTAATTTAATTATTATTATATTTTATTATAGTAGTAGAATTATAGTGCTATTATTTTATTTATTTTAATTTATTAAAATTTTATTAAATTTTATTACTTTTTTTTTAATTATATATTTTTGCCAAAAAAAATTATAACTTTAATATAACAATAATAATAATAATAAGTATAATAATATAAAGCGCGTTATAATATTTTATTAATTTTATTTTTAAAATTTATTAATTATTTTTTTTACTTTTTTTTTATAATTCAAAAAAAATTTTATAAAGTAAAAATTACAAAATAAGTAATAATTTTAAAAAAAATATAAATTTTTTTTAAATCGTTATTGTTTTTATTTATTTTTATTGTTTTTGTTTTTAGTATTTTGAAAAATATTATTTTGACCAAATTCCCAAAATAGATAAAATTGCAAAAAGATGGAAAATAATGATAAGATAATATATAAAGATAATATGATGATAATAGAAATATTGATAATAACGGAATTGTGCATATTAATAAAAAAGGTAAAAAAAAAAAAATTCCAAATCAAAAAAGGGAAAATCTAGCAAATATAGCCTTTTTGGATATACTCCAAAATTTTTTTTTTGATTTTGGCAATTTTGGGGAATTGTAAAAATTCCAGAATTTTATTAATCATGAAATAAAGATGATAAAAAGGTAAAAGAGATTTTTAAATATTTTAAGATTTTTTATTATTAATATATCTTTTTAAAATCTTATTAATTTTTTATGTAAGTAATTTTTCTTTTTATTATTTTTTTATTAATTTAAAGTTTTTTATTATTTTTATACTATTTTTTTTCTAGTATTATTTCCAAAAATATTAAAAATTTAAATAACAAAAAAATTAATACGAATAAGTTTTAAGCTAGTCGTTATAATTTATTATTAAATATTTTGTTTTATTTCATTATTATTTTTTTACTGTTTTTATAATTGCAAAAATAATTTTTTATAATAGTTTTTTACAATATAAAGATACTAATTAAAAAATTTATTAAAAACATTATTATAAATCGTATTAATTTTTTAATTATTATTTTGTTAGATTTTTATATTATTGAAAAATATAAATAAACTCCAATAATTCAATAATAAGATAATAATTGCATAATGATGATAATAACTGCCAAAAATGATGAAAAGTGTGATTTCAAATAAGTTAAACCTGATTGTTGAAATAACGAAATTTTGTCCATATTATATAAAAATTAAAAGAAAAAATTTTTCCCCAAATCAAAAAATGCAAAATCTAGCAAAAAATAGCCTTTTTTAGAGTAACTCCAAAAAGCTTTTTTTTTATTTCTTTGGATTTTTGGAAAATTTTTAGGTAATAATGAAATAAAACCAAATTTATTAATCTGAAATAATATGGTAAAGTGGAATAAAGAGATTTTTAACTTTTTAAAAATTATTAAAATTTATATTATCATTTTTTAATTATTATTATTATTTTCATTATTGATTTTATTTTTTATTATTATTATTAATTTTCTTAATTATTATATTATTTCCAAAAATATATTTTAAATTTAAAAAAATAATTAATAATATAATATATAATATAATGCTATTTTGTTATAATATTTTTATTAATTTATTATTTTATTATTTCATTATTTTATTTTTACTGGTATAAAAATTTCAAAAAATTTATATAAAGTAATAATTACTATAAAATATATTTTTAAATTAAAATATAATAATATTTAAAAAGGGGTTTGTTATTTTTTTTTTTTACTATATTATTTTTTGGTGGTTATTAGTATATTGCAAAATAAATTTTTAAAACCCCAAAAATTCAATAAAATGATCAAAATTTCAAAATAAAAATAAAAAATGAAAAGATGAAAAATTGAAAAGAAAAAAGATATGGAAAGATTTAAATTAAAAGATAAATTTTGATGATAAATAAAGGGAATTTGCCCCTATATAATATAAAAAAATAAAAAAAAAATTTTCCAAAAATCGAAAAAAGGGGAAAAACTAGCGGAATTACCCCTTTAGAGTATACTCCAAAATTTTTTTTTTTTTATGATTTGGAATTTTTAGGGGGAAAAAGTAAAAATTACCAGAAAGTATTAAACATGAAAAATGATGAAAAATGGAAAAAAAGAGATTTTTATAAGTTTTTTAATATTATTTAATTTATTATCATTTTTTTATTTTTATTATTATTATTATTATTATTTTTATTTTATTATTTTTTTATTATTATTTTTATTACTATTTTTTAATTTTAGTTATTCCCCAAAAAATTATTTTAAAATTAAAATAACAAAAATATAAAAAATGGGAAAAATTATAAGCTGTCCCTTATTATATTTTATTAATTATTATTTTATTTTTATCATTATTTTTTTTACTGGTGATAATTTCAAAAAATTATTATAAAATAATAGTTTCATAATAACCTAAGTAATTAAAATTTATATAAAATCATTATTTTTGTTTTTATTATTTTATTATATTATTATTGTTTGGTTTTAGTATTATTGAAAAAATATATAAAATAACTCCAATATGCAAAAATAAAAGATAAAATTGCAATAATAATATAATATTTCAAAAATGTATAAGTGAGATAACATAATATGTGATAAACTGATAAAATGAGATAACAGGGAAATTGTGTCCATATATAATATAAAAAAGGTAAAAGAAAAAAAATTTTCCCCCAAAAACAAAAATGGCAAAATCAGCAAATATAGCCCCTTTAAGTAACTCCAAAAAACTTTTTCGATTTCTTTTTGATTTTGGAAATATAGGGGGAAAAATGATAAAATTCCAGAATTGTATTAATCTGAAAATGATGTTAAAGTGGTAAGAGAATTTTGATAAATTTGAATATATTAAATTATTATATTATCTTTTTTATTATATTATTTTTTTATTATTATATTTTACTATTATTTTAATTAATATTTATTTTTCCAAAAAAAATTTTAAAATAAAAATTTAAAATAATAATAAAAAATAATTATAATAAAAATAATAAAGCTACGTTATAATTGTTTTAAAAATTATATTTTTTATTTTTCAATTTTATTTGTACTGTATTAATTGCAAAAAAAAATTTATTAACAGTATTAAAACGAAAACAAAAACTAATTTAAGATAAGATATAATATTTTAAAAAAATCGTTATTATTGTTATTTTTTGTTATTCTATTATTAGTTGGGTTTTAGATTATTGAAAAATAATATTATAACTCCAATAATTTTATATAATGAAACAAATTTCAAAAAATTTTAAAGATGATAATAATTTTTAAAAGATGATAATGATGATGTAACGAAATAATGTGATAAAACATGATAATTGTGATAATAAAAGGAAAAGTGCCAAAATAAATATAAAAAAGGTAAAAAAAAAAATTCCCAAAAATCGAAAAAAAGGGAAAATCTACGAAAAATAGCCCTTTGAGATAAACCCAAAATCGTTTTTTTTTATTTCTTTGATGATTTCGGCAATTTTTGGGTAAAATAATAATTCCAGAAATTGTATTAAACATGACAACAATGTGATAAAAGTGGGGAAAAAAGAGAATTTTTATAACTTTTTAATATATTAATACTTTTTATTATTTATCTTAATTATTATTATTAAATTTTTATTACTATTATTTATTATTAGATTTTCCAAAAAAATTAAACTTAATAATAACAAAAATAATAAAAAATAATGTAAATAAAAATAAACTAGTGTTTATAATATTGTTTTTTACATATTATTTTTATTATTACAAATTTTTTTTTGTCTGGTATATATTGCAAAAAATTATTATAAAAATAAAAATTCATAATAAAATAATATTTGAAATATAAAAATATTCTATAAAAATTGTTATTATTTTTATTCTTTTTTTTATTTATTATTTCAAAAAATATATTTAACTCCAATATTGAATAAAATTAACAATTGCAATAATGTATAATTGCAAAATGAATTTATTAAATTTTTTAAAAGATGTAAACGAAATAATGTGATAATCATGATAATGTGATTAATAACAGGATTGTTCCATATATAAAATTAAAAGGTAAAAGAAAAAAACCAAAAAACGAAAATGCAAAATCACGAAAATAGCTTTTTAGATATACCCAAAAAACGTTTTTTTCATTTCTTTTTATGATTTCGGGAATTATTAGGGTAATAATGTAAAAATTACCAGAATTTATTAATCATGAAACAATGATGTAAAGTGGAATAAAGAGAATTTTTATAACTTTTGAATATTATAAATTATTAGATTTCATTTATTTTTATTATTATTTTTATTATTTTTATTTTAATTATTTTTAAAATTTTTATTATTTTAATTTTAATTTTTAACATTATTCCAAAAAAAAATTTAAAATTAATATAACAATAAAAAATATAATAATAATAAAATAATAATAAAGCTATTGTTATAAATTGATTAACTTTTTTTGTTATTTTTTATCATTTTTATTATTTGTAGGGGTATAATTGCAAAAAAAATTATTTAAAAAAATAATTAAGTAAAAACAAAACTAATTAAGATAATGATATAAAAAATTATTTAAAAATCGTTATTATTATTATTATTGTTATTAAATTTATTTTTGGTTATTTTTAAATTTTTAAAAATTTTTATTTAACTCAAAATTGCAAAAATAAAGATACAATTGCAATAAAGATGATAATAAATTTCAAAAGATGTAATGTATGATAAAGGATAAAAGATAAAAATATGTGATTCTGATAAATGAGATTAAAAGGAATTGTGCCATATATAAAAAATTAAAAAAATAAAAAAAAAAAATTCCAAAATCCCAAAAGCGGAAAACCACAAAATAAGCTTTTGAGGGGGTAACCAAAAAAAACCCTTTTTTTCGATTTCTTTGAAGATTTCGGCATTATTGGGGAATTTTTAAAAATAATTACCAGAATTGTATTAATCATGCACAATGTGATAAAAATGGAATAAAGAGAATTTTTTAAAATTTTGAATTTTTTTTTAATTATTTTTTATATTATTATTTCTTTTACTTTTTAATTTATTTTTTTTATTTTTATTAATTTTTTTCCTTAAAAATTTTATTATAAAATTAATAAAAACAAAAATAAAAATAATAAAGTATAATAATAATAATGCCCAGTCGTTATAATTGTATTAAAAATTATTTTTGTTATTATTATCATTATTATTTTTTCGGTAGTATAAAATTGCAAAATAATTATCTAACAGTATAATTACAGATAACAATCTAATAAGTAATGATTAAAAAAAAATTATTTTAAAAAAGTTATTAAGTTTTATTTTATTTTTTTTCTATTTTTCTTTTTTTTTATTATTGCAAAAAAAATATTTTATCCAAAATTGCAAAAAAATGATAAATTTTCAATAATGATGATAATAATTGCAAAAATATGAAATGATGAATTTATGTGATGATAACGAAATATATATAATCAATAAGATGGTAATAAAGGAATTGGTCCAATAATATAAAAAGGGAAAAAAAAAAAATTCCCAAAAGTCGAAAAGCGGGAAAAACTAGCGAAAAAAGCCCTTTGAAGTATACCCAAATACGTTTTTTTTCGTTTTTTGATGATTTCGGCAAATTTTTAGGGGGAAAAAGTAATAAATTTCCCGAATTTATTAATTATACAACAATGATGATAAAAAGTGGAATAAAAAAGAAATTTTTAACTTTTTTAATATTAAATATTTTTAGTATTATCATTTTATTATTTTATTTTATTATTATTTATTTTAATTTTAAATTTTTTTTTATTATTAATTTTTATTTTTTTATTCCATTATTGCAAAAAAATTTTTTTAAAAGTAATATAAAAATAATAATAAAATAATAATAATAATAATAATGTATGTTTTATATTGTTATTCTTTATTATTTTTTATTATCATTTTTATTATTTGTACTGTAGTACTTAAAAAAAAATTATTATAACGAATAAATTTAATATAACTACTAATAAATAATGATATAAAAATTTTAAAAAAACGTTATTATTTTATTTTATTGTTATTTCTATTAATTTTTTGTTTTTAGTATTATTGGAAAAAAATAATTTAAAACCCCTAATTTTAAAAATAAAGATAACAATTGCAAAAATGTGAAAATATTGCAATAATATGATAATGATGATGATAATGATGTGATAAAAGAAATAATGATAATCAATTTTTGTGATTAATAACAGGTTGTCCATATAAATAAAAAGGTAAAAAAAAAAATCCAAAATCGAAAAAGCGGCAAAACTACAAAAAATACCCTTTTAGATTACCCAAAAAAAGACGTTTTTTTCGATTTCTTTGATTTTCGGGATTTAGGGAATAATGTAATAATTACCAGAATTGTATTAAAATGCAACAATTTTGATAAAATGAGAATAAAAAAATTTTTATAAAATTTTGAAATTATTAATATTTTAGTATTACATTTTTTATTTTTTAAAACCCTTTATTATTATTATTATTTTTTTTTATTATTTAATTTTTGCATTTTGCCCAAAAATATTATAACGTAATAATAAAATAAAATAATTTGGGTTAAAAAAATTGCTGCCCTTATAATTTTGTTTTTAACATTATTATTGTTTTTATTATCATTATATTATTTGTACTGGTATATAAATTCAAAAAAAAATTTTATAAAGTAAATTACAGTAATAACAATCTAATTTAAATAAAGTATAAAAAATTATTTAAAAACTTATTATTTTATTTTATTATTTTTTTTTTTGTGGTTATTAATTATTGAAAAATATTATTATAACTCCAATAATTCATATAATGAAACAATTCTTTAAAGATAAAAAATTGCAATAATATGATAATATTATATTGGGAATATACAATTTCCCCAAAATTTAAAATTTCCTGTTAGAATTAAAGGTTTTTTTAAAAATTTTGAAAATTATAAAACTAAATATCTTATTTTTATTAAAAATTTTTAATTTTTGCTGGATTATTATTATTTTATTCAATCAATTTTAGATTTTTCCCAAAAATTATCTAACGAATAATAACATAATAAAATTATAATAAATTTTTTTGCTTATTTATATTTCTTTTTATTTTTATTTATATTTGATGTTAGATAAATTGAAAAAAATAAAATTTTAAAAAAAGTAATAATTAGTAATAAAATAATTAAGATAATGATAAAAAATTATTTTTAAAAAATTTTTTATTTTATTATTATTGTTTGTTTTATTATTTTTGTTGGTATTATATTTTTAAAAAAATATAATTTAACCCAAATTGAAAATAATGATAACAATTGAAAAAATGATATAAAAAATTTCAATAATATATAATAGATATGAATAAGATAAAATTTAATTGATAAAATAGAAAAAAAGGTTGGGTCCATATATTAAAATAAAAAAATAAAAGAAAAAAAATTTAAAAATGTAAAAGGGAAAAATTTGCAAATATATTTTTGAGAGTATATCCAAAAATGAGTTTTTTATTTTTTTGTGAAAAAAAAGGGTTATATTAATTACCAGAAGAAACATGACAACAAGAATAAAAGGTGAAAATAAAAGATTTTTTTTTAACTTTGAATTTATTTAATATTATTTAATCATTAATTATATTTTATATTATATTAAATTTTTATATTTTATTATTTTTATATTATTATTTTATTTAATTTTTTTTTTATAATACTTTTTATCTTATTATTAGCATTTTTGCCAGAAAATATATTAAATGAATAAACAAAAATTAATAATAAGTTTTAATAAAGATAAGCTATCGTTAAATATTGTTTTAACATTATTATTTTATTTTTAATTATTATTTTTGAAATGGTATATTAAATTTCAAAAAATAATTTTTATAAAATTTTTAAATTACAGAAAAATACTATTAAATTGATTAAATAAATTATTATAAAATCGTTTTATTGTTTTTACTATTTTTATTGTTGTGGTTTTTTATATTATTGCAAAAATATATTTTAACTCCCAAAAATTCAAAATAAAGATAAAAATTTCAATAATGATGATAATAATTGCAATAATGTGATAATATGAGATAAGTGTAAAGATGATGATAAGATAATAAAGATATAATCGATAATGTGATGATTAACAGGATTGTGTCCATATATAATAAAAAAAGGGGAAAAAAAAAAAATTCCCAAAAAACGAAAAAGCGGCAAAATCTAGCGAAATATAGCCTTTTGAGAGTATACTCCTAAATGAACGTTTTTTTTTATTTCTTTGATGATTTCGGCAATTATTAGGGTAATAAGATAATAATTACCAGAATTATATAATCATGACAACAATGATGATAAAAGTGAGAATAAGAGAATTTTGATAACTTTTGGATATTATTAATATTATTAGTATTATCATTATTATTATATTATCATTATTATTAATTATTATTAGTGTTACTATTATCCTAATTTTTAAAGCATTATTGCCAAAAAATATATTAAACTGTAATAATAACAATAATAATAATAATAAGTATAATATAATAATGCTAGTCGTTATAATATTGTTATTAACATTATTATTGTTCTATTATAATTATTATTATTTGTAATGGTAGTAAAATTTTGCAAAATAATTATTATAACATAATAATTACAGTAATAGCAATACTAATTAAGATAATGATAAATAATTATCATAAAATCGTTATTTTTTGTTATTACTATTATTATTGTTGTGGTTATTAGTATTATTTAAAAAATATATATTATAACTCCAAATAATTGCATAATAATGATAACAATTGCAATAATGATGAAAATAATTGCAATAATGATGATAATGATGATGATAATGATGATATGATGATGATAAAAAAATAATAATGATGATAATCATGATAATGATGATGATAATAACGGGAATTGTGTCCATATATAATATTAAAAAGGTAAAAGAAAAAATTCCCAAAAGTCGAAAAAGCGGCAATCTAGCGAAATATGCCTTTGAGAGTATACTCCAAATGACTTTTTTTCGATTTCTTTGTGATTTCGGCAATTATTAGGGAAAATTAATGATAATAATTACCAGAATTGTATTAATCATGACAACAATGATGATAAAAGTGGGAATAAAGAAAATTTTTTGATAACTTTTCACTATTATTAATATTATTAGTATTATCATTTCATTATTATTATTATTATATTATTATTATTATTATTATTATTATTAAAAAAATATATTATCACTGAATAATAACAATAATAAAATAATAATAATAAGTTATATAACAAAAATGCTAGTCGTTATAATATTGTTATTAACATTATTTTTGGTTATTATTATCATTATTATTATTTGTACTGGTAGTATAATTGCAAAAATTTTTTATAACAGTAATGATTATAGTTAATACAATACTAATTAAGATAATGATATAAATAATTTTTATAAAATCGTTATTATTGTCATCATTTTTGTTTGTACAGGGTTTGTTGATGGTTTCCCCTTATAAATATTTGTATTTGCTGTCCTTGTGTGCGAAGTGTGGGGTGCGTGCGTGCTTGTGAACGTTAGCGAACCATTTGGTTTACCCAGACGACTATTTCTCCTGCTTCGAACCTGGAAGGAAGCCATGGTCGGTGGTCACCGTTAAAATGGTCGCCCCTTGGCTCCGAACTCCTCACTGTTTACACATTGTAAGAAATTAATATATTTATTTTACTACTTTTGAAATTGAAATTGTGAAAAACTTAATTACATAAGTGATAGCAAGAAAAGTAACTTGATTTTTTATGAGGTGAGTGATTTAGTGCATTATTCCACTGGTTCTTATTGCAGCTTCCATATTTTATGAGTGGAAGAAACCTATCAGCATTGTTGTGGCTATCCCCCTAGGACATTTACCCTGGGCTATTCTACCCTGGTCTGTGTCGTCCTCAGTCCTAATTATCCCGATCCGTACTTCTTGGGGCTGCATGACCTCGGATGATGACCTGGGACCGTTTGACCCTGACTGGACTAAGCCTGCACTACATCGAGCTTCTGATATACATATGTGCAAAGTTTTATTTTTGATTGATTTAATTTGAATACATATATAGATGGAAAATATATATTGAAATAGACAATGAGTTTTCTATCTCCCAGAAGCAATCTTTTTCCCCAGAGGATATATAAAAGGACAAAAGTTTCCTCATGATATCTGAAAATTATAATAAAATAATTAAGAAACCTTGATTAAGTGAAGTAATGATTTATATAAAGAGGGGAAACCTGGACTTGTTTATTTACTTTTATGTTGTAGTTATTAGTATTATTGGAAAATATATATACATAACTCCCAAGATTACCATAATAACTGGATAACAATTGCAATAATGTGATAATAATTGCAATCATGATGATAATGATGATGATAATGATGATGATAACGATAAATAATGATGATAAAATGATAAAATGATGATGATTAAAACAGGAATTGTTCCTATATAATATAAACAGGTAAAAGAAAAAAATCCCAAAAGTCGAAAAAAGCGTCAAAACTAACGAAATATAGCATTTTCAGAGTATACTGGCCAAAATGACGTTTTTTTTCGATTTCTTTGATGATTTCCGGCAATTATTAGGGTAATAATGATATACTCACCAGAATTGTATTAATTTCATTGACACAATGATGATAAAAAGTGAGAATAAGAGAATTTTGATACTGTTTGAGATATTATTAATATTATTAGTATTATCATTATTATTAGTTATTAGTTCTTCATTGTTATTATTATTATCATTATTACTATTCTCTTAATTATTAGCATTATTGCCAAAAAAATATATTAAACTTGTATAATACAATAATAATAATAAGTATAAGTATAATAATATAATGCTAGTCGTTATAATATTTTTATTAACATTTATTATATTGTTTATTTATTATCATTATTAGTATTTGTACTGTTAGTATAATTTCCAAAATATTTTATAACAGTAATAATTACAGTAATAACAATACTAATTAGATAGGAATAAATAATTATTATAAAATCGTTATTGTATTGTTTAATATTATTGTTATTACTATTATTATTGTTGTGGTTATTAGTATAATTGAAAAAATATATATTATAACTCCAATAATTGCAATAATAATGATAAATCATTTGTCGAACGGTTGGAGAGGGGAAGCCGAATTGTTTTGAAGAGAATAAGTCATGGTTTGTCGAGAATACCGCTTTAGTCGGGAGTTAATTACTTTCTCAAAAATTTTGCTTAATGTCTCTAGTAAACTAATTGGGCGGTAATTCTTGGGGTCAGTTCGGTCTTTGTTTTGGCTTAGGGAATAAGGCCACTAAAGCAAGTTTTTGAAAGTGAGGGATAGTAGCCAGAGCAAGGGAAGTTGTTATATAAGTGCGGTCATAGCCCGTTAACGTTGTCAGTGAGATGAATGAGTGCGTCTTCCGATCTTAAGGAGCCGAGCCTTTCGAGGAAACCTCATTAATTATTTGTTTTTACCTCCTCCAGCGAGATGGGTGCCGGAGTTCGCATGTGTCGTCAGATTTCCAGGTGGATATTCTGCTCTGGTTCTGTCCTCTATCCTTGGTCCTTGGCTCCAGTGTTGATGGATTGAAAGTGATATTAAAAGAGGGTGGGTTCATGAGGATAGAAAACATTTTGCCAGTGGTCCATGAAAAATTTTGATAACCTCCACGGGGTCTGAATTTGATTGTGTTGTCCTTGAGATGTGAGTGAAGGTGGAAGTTACTCCCTTTTTAATGTCCTAATTTGATTGCCAAAATTCCCGTGGAAGTGCGAACGCTCTATAGATTCTGTTTGTTTAATTAATGTTGCCAATGAATTTTGTGGTCCATTATCAACTATTTATGACGTGATTTCTGAGGATTATTGAGGTCGGACCGTACTCGATGTAAGTGATTTAAATTTTGAAGGAAACCGATTCTGTAGCATGTCATGAGACTCTTGGTTCGCGTCGCTTGGATGGAATGATTTGCGGATCTTATAGCGTTTTCTCGGCGTTATGGCGCGGCGCATTGCTGCTGAGATCCAAGCGAAAGATGATGCAAATGCCTATCTATTTCGAGAATGTTTCTCTTTCAAGGTTGAAGTAAAATTTTGACTGGCAAGGTAAGAATTATAAAGTCATCCCATCCTGCTTTTTTGTTACCTGAAGGATGTTGTTTCTTTGTTTTTTAGTATAGGTGTCATTGAAAGTTTTATGATGACGGGTTGTGGTCAGAACCGAAGTTCGGGCCAGTTTGTAAGTGTGTGTGGTAGGGAAGTGCCGCTCCTGTTCCCGAAACGAGATCAGGCGGCCCTTCCCTCTCGATGTGATGAGGTGTAGAAGTCGGGTCCAATGCAGTGGGAGTCTTTTTGTTTCGAAAATAACAAGAGCTGGTCTGCCGTGGTGCGTTTGTTGTATGTGTGGTTAAGATGGTGTGTGTGCGTTAACATCCCGGCAAGAGACTGGGGAAGATATTATAATTAAATAAATTTAGTGAAATCGTGAATAGGCCAAATTTGACTGTGGTCTGATTATAGGCAGTGGGGCGAATCATATAGGGCCCCTGCTGGGTGAAGAGCTTAATATCCATGAATCAGGATGAATGAATGGGGGCGAGTGATTTCGAATGAAAGGTAGATTTTACGAGAATGCGGACCCTGCAACAGCCGTTTCGTGATTGTCTTGACGTGTAGCCGAAGTGTTGTAATAGCCATAGGAATTAGTGATAGAGTTGGATTTAAAGAAAGACTCAGTGACTTTTACCGGTCTAGGAGTCGTAAAAATACGTGTCTTGCGTTATAAAATGATCTTACATTCGCCTGAACATTGTCCAGCAATCACACTCAGAGCAGGTCGAGAGTGACGATGACACTTTTCTTGTCGTTTTGCTGCTCACGGGTAACGGGATCGAGACGAGCCCCAGACTGGGTCTCTTCTGGGGTCCGGGCAAGTAACTCCTGGGAGGGGAGGCGCGGAATTCACGGGAATCGGCGGACCAATTCCGACACTTGGCAAAACTACCGTGGTCCCTCCCTAAGTCTTCCGCCTGACGGGGAAGGACGGGACTTACGTCCCTGGGGGACAGGCAGCGCGGTAGCCCCCTCTTCAACCTCAGTACTGAGGTCAATGTGGGAGGCTTTCCCCGCTGCTGAGTCCCCGATGATGGTGTCGTCATGACGACGACGAGAGTGTGACGGCTCCCGGGGTTTCCGTGAGCAGAGGTCTTTTTTGTCTTCTTTTGGTGGCATGTTAAGTGGTGAGGGAGTTTGCGCTTGTTGATCGTTTGTGTTATTTGAAGTTTTTCTTGTTCAGTTTCTCTTTGGTTTGCGTTGTGTTGTGGTTGTGGAGTACGTGTGCAGGAGATTTAGAGGGCGTTTGTGTTTGTTTGTGCGTGACCACTACCGGTCTCCCTAAGTCTCCCCTGGAACGGGGAGGACGGGACCTACGTCCCTGGGGGGAAACAGGCAGCGCGGTAGCCCCCTCTTCACCTCAGGACTGAGGTCGATGTGGAGCTCTCACCCGCTGCTGAGTCCCCTATGATGTGTCGTCACATGACGACGACGAGGAGTGGCCGGCTCCGGGTTTTCCGTGAGGGTCTTTTTTTGTCCTTTCTTTTGGTGTCATGTTAGTGGGTTAGAGTTTGCGTTTTGTGATCGTTTGGTTATTTGTAGTTTTTTTTTCTGTCAGTTTCCTCTTGTGCGTTGGGGTTTGTGGTTGTGGAGTCGTGAGCATGAGAGGTAGAGGGCTTTGGTGGGTGGTGTCGCCACTCTAGCCCGTGTTTGTGTGTTGTTTTGTGCTTGATACATCCAGGTATGGTCAGGTTCTCGTCTTCGAAGATTCCTCGGGGATCACAATGCTGGGGAAACCGTTTTTTTGTAGTGTGTTGGGAGTTGTTTGTGCTTTTTTGGCGTTTGTATTTTGCAACTATTAAGCTACTTGTAGTATGTCTGTATTTGGGGTTGTTGTTATAATGAAGGCGTTTTTGTTTTGGGGGAAATTGAGGGTGGTAGGAGCATTGTGTTTCCGCGGGATCGTGTTTGGGTTCGTTTTTGGTGGTGGTGGGGTAGATGTTTGTAAGGGTCGGAGTTTGAAGCGTAGGTTGGGTTGTTGTTTTGTTTTTGTGCCTTGTCGTTTTTGTCTTAATAATTTCGTTGCGTTTGGGGCAGACCACTGACGGCGGACATGCTGCCCCTCGCAGTTGCAACATTTGATGGTCTTTTTGGCATGTTGCAAAGAAGTGTCCAAAGTTCCTCCACATCTGCTCATCTCTGTTCGTGTGGTGAATGTGTTTTTGTGTGTTAAATCTGTAACTTTCAAGCACTGGTCAACCTGAATAAAGCTCTTCAGGTTCCACATTTATAGTGGGGAACGGATGTGTTTAAACATCACAATCCCACGAGATAGGAGTCTCTGTGCCTCCTCAGGCGCAGAGCAACGGATCTTTACGATGCGTGACTCTGGGGTTTGTAAACATCAACCGACAGTGACGTCTTTTTTTTGGCCGAGACTTCCGCCTGGATAGACTCGCACGATTCGTGGCAGGATTGTCTTGTCGATTTTTTTCGCCACTGACCGTGTCTTTAGCCTTATTCTCAGGGGAAGGGAGAGGTTTGAAAGCCTTGTTCTGCGATGTTCTTTTGGCCAGTCCGAGGAGAGAGGGGGCAGGTGTTCAGGCTTGGCAAAACAATAACAACTTTTAGCCATTGTGCCTTTAAACAATTTGTCACGGCAACTTCTGTGATAGAGAAGAGTTTTCTGGAGAGCACGTCACAGGCAGATGGGCTCCCCAGAAATATGTAATTTGATTATGTACCCCATGAAGACATAGCAATAAGCACGAGCACGAGGATGATGAATGAAAGTCAAGGAGTGAAGTATAGCAGACGCTTAATTGACAATATGCAAAGGGCGGTTAGTGGTATCAAAAAGGAATACACACTGGGCAATTTAACAGTCTTTGTGTGTTAGGGCCGGTCCGGGGTTAGGACCATGCGGCCGAACCCCTCGCAGTAAAACTGCCTAATTGCCACAGTGCTTCGTATTTTTAATTGTAAGCACTCTGGCAACAATTAAAATACTAGCCTCAAAGCAAGGTGTGCAAGATAACACCCAAAGTTTATCAGCACACAGGGCCAAGGTCGTCTTTGCGTGGGTGTCAAAAGATCTCTTTACGAGGAAGAACCCAACACAAAAACCTTGAGACCTAGAGTCCCTAAAGAGCCCTGAGCCCGTGGTAACAGCGCCCTCGACTTTATATCTTTGACACACGCCAAGGTGGCCAGCCCTCTCTCCCCCGTGATTGGCTAATCCGCGCCCGCGCGAGGTGGGCTCACAGGTTGAGCTGGCAGAGCCCGATGTCGCTCTATTTTGCCACGATATTATAGTGCTGTGCGGCGGGGGATTAGCATGACCCCCAGTCATAGGCCAACAGACTGGGCATAGTTCTCTGCGGACGAGTAGCGACAGCCTGCCAACCGACTGAGGGCAAGACAAGAAACGCCTACAACCAGACAGACTTGCTCACATCAGAGAAAGTGCAGCCGAACCCGATAACCAGACGTTATCGTTTTCTCTGAGGGACCTAAGAGATGCATATAAAGCCAGTTGCACACAGCCCTGGCGCTGACGGGATCTCGTACCCCATCTCTCCCGCCTGAACTTCCACTCTACCCCAGAGCTGGAAGAGGGCTACATAGTTCCCATCCCTAAACCAAAGGAGCCATGGGAAGTACAGCCCCATCTCCTCCTCAGCTGTCCCCTGGCCAAGACTGCCGAGAGTATGGTACTGAACCGCTCCGATGTGACAATGGGACCCCCACACACACCTCCACGGGTTCCCAGGGGCATGAGCACAGCGCACAGCAAAAAAAATAAGTACAAGCCCACACTACCAAACCAGAGGCCTGCGCTGTGGTATATTCCTTGACCATGAGAAGTCTTTCGAGTTGGCAGTCCCTTGCCATTCAGTAGAGCCAGATCCAAAAGGAATCCAGAGTACAGCTCTTGGCTTGGATAGATGAACTACTTTACGATATAAACAGCCAGAGTCAAATTCCAAGGTCACCTATCCAGCACATTCACTAAAAATGGAATGCCCACGGGTGGGGTTCTCATCCGCCCTTTTTAAACACATTAAATGTCCTGTTATCACTCAACATAACATCCCAGTGGGGTGTAAGATCACTCCTATGCAGAACGATCTCGCTATCATCTCCACTGGCCACACTGCCTAACAAAGCCACGTTGTCCACCTGGACTTGTATCCGAGAGTGTTGCAGGACAGGACTAAGATCTCTGCAGCCAACTCCAAGCCAATGCTCCTAGAAGAGAGTCCAGGCCAGTCTGAAATCCAGGGAATGGACTTGGAGTGGGGTCCCAGGACTACCTCTCCTGGGGTAAGGATAAGACCGACCTCTTCCTTCCGCAAGGTGTCCAGCACCTGCTTGACCGACAAAGGCAAGACTGCTGTCATGAGAGCAATGAGTGGAGACGCAAAGGGCCAGACTAGAGGTACAAGATCATTCTTCCTACATGCTGTCCAGGCCCATTGTAGACTATGCCTCCCTCGCTCTGATTGACATTAAAGAGAAAATACAAAGACTGACTGAACAGTCCAAAACGAAGCAGCCAGGGTCATTCTGGGTGCCCCAAGGTGGGCGAAGGTCCTCAACCTCCTAGTGGAGACAAACCTTCTCCCCTTGGGCTTCACGAATTGGATCTAACGGCGAGCACATTCTTATCAAAGTCATCCGGCTGCCCAGGAACACAAGCCTAAGACATAAATTAGTCAGACGCCCTAGAACAAGATAACGAGCTGTTTGTTAACATTCCTGGCTGTCGCACACAGCCAGGGTGCTAATACGCCATCAGCTCAAGAACCGCTACTGGCCAAGGGCATGGACTTCCCACACCCTGGACTTTTGTCGAAGCTCCGCGTGGCACAAACCTCCGATAGAGTTTCTCGGTGCATGCATGAGACTGGCAAGCAAAAAGAATGAATATTGTACGCCTAGCCTACAGGCAGAAACCCCAGGGGGTCATTGCAACATCACCCCTCCGGGGCAGAACATATTACACGGATGGATCGGTTTGATCCCTTACCCATCACTGCAGGCGCCGGCTTCGCAGCAAGGATGCCCACAAATCTCCCATGAGGGTAACAACAACACCTCCTCGCTACAGGCAGAGCAGTTGTTATCATGGAGCACTGAGCCACGCGTCCCGGGAGGGAAGGACACGTGGTCATACACACAGACTCCAAAGGAGCTCGACTGTCTTCAGCAGCGCTCTCCACTGACAACATCTACCCTTCTGACTACCATCCTAACACTGGCACAGAGGATTCTTGCAACAGGGTAGAAGATTATCAAACCTGGGTGTTCCCACCACATAGGGATACGAAGAGGCAATGAAGCTTGCTGACAGATTAGACGAAATCGGCAGGTTATGCCCCCTAATCCTATGATAATACAGCAGTAGCCGAAAATTACTTATGAGGAAGTGTTACGGTGACGCACTCCTTCCCTCCTGCAGAGCTTCGAGCAGAGGGAAACGAGACATTCCCCCTCGCCAGCTGGTACTCCAGATGCACAGCTAGGACCAACTGGCACATCTCTGCATAAACAACAGCGGTACCGAAGTCATTCTGGCAAGAATGCGCCTAGGTTTACCACTGTGCATGGCAGTGATACAAACCATAGAACTGAAGAGAGGTGTTTTGCATGCATTGCGGCGAGCCGAACGCCACACTTGTACATTACTTGGAGAATTGGCGTGCAACACGCCAATTCTAAGACAAGTCCTGAGAACACAGCCGTCGTGCTGGTACGCGATTATGCGAGATGCTTACAACCACGGCTACAGAAGCGCGTGCTGCATCCACCGCACGGTAAGCAGCACCGAGTGTCAGACAGTGCAAATGAGACAGCCATAAAAAGCGGACACGGCCGGGCCATAAGTGGAAGCCCGGGGCGAAGCCAGAACTTCGCAATCGCAAGTAGCAGCAACGTGGATTAGCTGATCCTTTTGGGGATTCAGAGGGTGACTTCTGGTTTTATTTGTTTTAATTTTTATTTTTTTTTTTTTTTTTTAGCCTTTAGAATGACATTAAAATTAGAAACATTAAAAACATGGTCATGGTCACAGTCAGTGGTCGGTGTGTGTGTGTGTGTGTATCGGTGTGGGTGTTGCGGGTGCGGGGTGTTTGTAGTGTTCTGGGCCACCAGACGTGTTTGTGTGAGTGTTTTGTGTGTTTTTCGAAGATTTGTTCTATTGTTCGTCTTCTTCTTCGCGTATTCTGCCGGTGTTTTTTGCCTCGTCTGTGTTGCGTGTGTTTAGTGGTTCCATGCTTTCTGTTCTGTGTAGTGTTGCTTGCTGAAATTCGGTCTAGAAATGTTCGCTCGGTGTACCCAGAGTAAGGGCTTTGTTCTGTACTGATTGCATTTGGAGTTTTTGGTGAGTATGATATTGCAACAGTGGATATGCAGTATATTCTAAATGGGGTCTGACAGTTGTTTTGTAGAGTCCTGATTTTGTTTGTGTGTGCAGCAATCATGAAAGCGTTTTTTAGTTTGGTTAGTGTTGTTTTTTGCCTTGTGCTATTCCTTTGTTGTAACGTGTGTTGTGAAGCTGTGCTTGTTGAAATGAAGTCCGAGAATGTTGCCTGTTGGCGTTTATTGGAATGTTGGTGTTGTGATCGTGATTGGTTGTGATTTTCTGCGTGCTATGGTTATGAGTTTGACTTTTGTTTATGTTTGTCTGTATTTTCCAGTGGTACTCAAATGTGTTTGATGTTCTGTATATCTCTTCCTGTTGTTCGTTTCATGAAGTGGGTTTTGATTTAAAGGGTGTGTGATAATCTGTGTGTATCGTCCTGCATAGGAAAATATAGTTGGCTGTATGGTGTCGGTTTCAGGAATATAGAGGGTTGGCGTAATACGCTTCCCTGTGGTACCTCCACTTCTGAGGTGGATGGGGGTGCCTAGCTGGCTCCCAGGCGTATTGTGGCAGTCCCTGTCCATCCAGGAAGCTGCAGAGAAGGCGTGTTAGTGTGTTGGGCAGGTTAGTTGTGTTAGTTTGTATTTGAGACTCGTCATGTCATACTTATCCAAGGCCCGTGCTGACGTCTCGTAGTAATTGCGTTTCGTCTGGTGCTTGTTAGCGAGAACCGAGAGCGATCTCCTCGAATCGAAGGTCGATGGCGATTCGCGGTGCCCCCTATGTGGCGAAAGCCTATTGCCTAATATTGTGGTGTTTGTTGTTTTCAAGGTGTGGGATGAGTCCTCTGTGCGATTACCCTCTCTAAGCAGTTTTCCTGGGACTTCTAAGAGTGAGATGGGGGGCGGTAATTCCCACCTCGTGTGTAGATTTTCCTGGTTTGGGTACTTACGTGAGTGTGGCATGTTTGAACTTATCAGGGACATAATCCCTGTTGCCATGCTGCATGAAGATATGGCGTAGTCTGCTGATCATTCTGGGTGGAAGATGTGTCGATGATTGTTTTGTTATGTTGCTTGCTCCTGGTGTTTGTGTTTTTTGGTGCGTTTTAATTGTGTTTTGTTTATTTCTTCTGGAGTGATTGGTGTGGAGAGGGACTGTCCTCCGTTAGAGTGTGTTTTATTGTGATTATGTTTTTTCTGGGAGACTTATGTTCCTCTGTTGTTTGGTATGTAGTTTTGTAACCGACGGGTCCCCGGGTAATGTGGTGGAATTCGGGCGTTCCTCGGTGGGGAGATGTTGGAAATTCTGTTGCCAGGAATTCCCTGTGGAGAGGCTCCATCTCCCCGCACCGATCAAACTGCTGTCCTGTGGTGTGTTGTATATGTATGGTGATTATCTGTTTGTTTCGACCCATGAGTTTTTTTAAGGAACTCCAAATTTCTTGGGGTCTTTTAGAGTTTTGACAGAGTCTTTGCGTGAGTGTGTCCCAGTGGTGTTTGTTTTTCATTACTTTAATTTCGTGTGTTATTTTGTGTTTGATTTCTTTGTATCGTGGTGCATTTGTGTGTCCCAGCCCCGTTGTTAGTGGCTAAGTTCGTGTAAGTGTCTGTAGTGTATTTAAAAGCAATTTCAGGCGATGTGTGTCTCTGTAATAAGGATAGTCTTTGTGTGTTGTTTTGGGATGTTGGCCTGTCAGGGCCGTCACTTATGTCTGTGTACCACTGTTCAAGGTGGGTGTTTATATATTGTGTGTGTGGGTTGCCCCTCGAGATCAGTTACATGTGTGTCTCAAGTGATTGTCCCTGAAGCCCTCCCAGTTTGCCATGTTGAAGGATTCTCGGGTTGTTGTTGGGATCATGATAGGGTTTTGTTGACAGTGTTAGATAACCGGGGGTGTCCGCTGATGTGAATGTCGCCTGTTGTGATATGGTGGTGTAGTTTGTCTTCTGTGTTTGCCAAGACTCTGTCAGGTGTTGTTGCTGTGTTATGTGTTAGATATGTTGGGTGTGTGTGGACCGAGGTTTGTGAGTCTGCCTTTTTTGTTGTGGGGAGGCGAGGTCTTTGCCAACGGGTTTTGTGTGGTTGTAACCAAGAGAGTGCGTGTTTGTGCGTTAAGTCTCCCATGAGTATAGTTGGTTTGTTAGGGGCCTCAGAGCTGTACAGATTCAGGTTTTGTTATGAAAGGTCTTCTTGTGAATGTATAGTGTTTGCTAGTATGATGGGTCCATGTGGTGTATTTATTTACTGCATACTGAAAATTATTGATGATTTTGTGTGAGATGTCGTTTCTGATCGCAATTGCTACGCCATCGCTTCTTTCCTTTGTGATTTGTTGAGGAGTAGATTGGTGTAACATGTAGATTTGAGTGGGTGGTGGTTATTGAGCATGGCTGTTTATGAGTAAGATGTGTGGGTCGTGTCGTCTGTATGTGTTGCACAGTTCTGTTTTTCGTGCTGTCCCAGTGAGTACGTTGTGTTGTATGACGTTGGGCGTGAGTGTAGTGTATGGTGGTGCCATTTGTATTTGTGTTGTTATCCAAGGAAGTACCCGTTATTATTGGCTTCTTGTCTGGCTTGTTCAATCATGTCCGTTTGTGGACGCGCATTTGCCTCCTTGAGGTGTTTGTGTCAACTTTTTGACTGGACCATGATGGTATGCTCTCTTTTCGTCTAACCACTTTATTCTTTTATTTTAAATTTCTGACCAATTCCGTATCGATCAGAGTACTGGTACTTTGTGGATTTCTTAAGAAGAGCCGGATGCCGTAATTGCTGGGGATCTGTAGCATTCCGTCATGAGAGCTCCAGTCCCCTCATCATCATGACGGTTCCAGAGGGTTCAGTAGGTTGGTGTAAGGAGGTGGGGGCAATCAGGGGTGCGCAGAGGGATATCGCCTGTGGATATCCTGAGCTCCATGACAGTGGGGAATTTTTATATTCGTTGCCTTACTGATGACGAGAGAGGAGGCAGAGGAGGGGGTTGCCGAGGTTTGCTTTAGGCGAGGTAACTGACTGGGCTCCGGTGTCTGGCTCCCAGCAAGCTGAGGTTCCAGTGACTGGGGCAGGGGCTCGGTGGGCTTGTCGGTGGGGGCTCCGCTGCCTGGGCCTGTGTAGGCTGAGGCTTCGGTGCCTGGGGCTGTGTTTGTTCAGGCTGGCCTGAACAAAACTGGCTAGGGTTGAATCACCTTAAGGATGCCCCAAGAGTCAGATTCCCCGAGGTCTACAGCTGGAGATTGTTACCTCCAATGCTGCTTTTGCATGGTATCTGAACCCCTTTTCGGGGGCAATGATATTCGGGCTATGTGCATGAAGGAGGACTATGAGAATCTCCCTGGAGAGATCGTTAGGGAGGGCCAGGTGGATGGAGGGTTCAGACTGTTCGTTTTTAATCTCCTGGCGGACCTGGTTAATGAGGGGTTTCCAGGCATTTGTAGTGGCCTGCACAGTTTCCTGTGCCGCCTTTTGGGCCACGGCCCGAAAGGCTTGGTTTCTTTTTCTTTCTCCTTCTCCTTAACTTTCTCCTGGGAGATTTTCATAGCTCCTTTCTGGAGGGACAGCTGTTTGAAAAAGTTCGGTGGGCCTGCCGCAGTTTAGGCATTTTGACGGAACCCCTACAGTCCCTGAAGGAGTGGGTGTTGGAACCGCACTCAGTGCATCGTTTTTCTTTTCTCTGCTTTGCAGTGGTTTTGAGGTGCCCAAAAGCCAAAGCATTCATACATTGTTTGACAGGTGAAAACCCTCTGAAATTCTATTTGCCATGGGGAAACATATCCCTTGAAGAGGTATATCCCCTTGTCTTTAATGATTTGGCTGTAGCTGGTCTGAAAATCTTATTTTTATTATATATTTTAGGTTTCATGACATAGATGTCTTCTACCTGGGCATCTGGGAAGGAAGTGAATCTCTTCCTCAATGTCTAAAGCCGACTCGTTGACAACTTGTCGGTCCAGTTTCTTTAAGACAAGCATTAGCTTAGCCTTCATGTCAATGGGGATACAGGGGAAAAGCCAATTTTTCAAGTTTCTGGACGACATCCTTCGAGAAGAGCTTCTCGGCGGGGATGTCGTCCTCAATCAGTGCCAGGTAGCCATCATGGATGGTGAAGTACCGAAGTACTCTGATCGTGACGAAACAGTGCATTGGCAAGGGTCTCAACGTTTTTTTTTTTTTTTTTTGGGTGGGACCACCAAGAGTTTTTTGATTTGATTTTAATCATTTTCGGTGCATGGGTCGGGTGAGTGGATAATGTGGTCAGGTGAGGGATGACGGGGGGTTGATAAAAGGGAGAGAAGGTGAGGAAAGAAGAAGCCTAGACTCGACCCCCTCTAGTGGCAGACTGGGTTTCGTTCTCCAGTGCCCCCAGAGGATCGGAGCATTGTGTTGGGGCCGCCCTTATTGCCAAACCTTGCTACAAAGGGACAACAGGTAAACAGCGCACCACCCCGACGAATACAAAAGTCCTCGAGGGACTTATGTAGGGCCAGTTGACCACAGGGAAAGGGGAAAAGAGATCAGGAGGAGAGAAAGCCACCTAGATGTCGCCTCAGACTGCTGGGCCTCTCTATACAGGTTCCCTGTGATAGAGAGAGCTGCGGGTCTGAGGAGAGGTGTGTATTCCCTTGTCACCGTCAAAGGGTAAAAAGAAAAACCGCTGAGGGCAGGTGAAATGCAAATACTCTCTGAAGACAGAGATAATTTGCTGGACATTTACGTTAGCAAGAGGTTAATAACAAGGAAGGGATTCGCGGCGCGATTGAGGTCCCGGTACTCAGGATGGCTCAATGACACTTTGAGTTGGCCTATTTGCTATTATAGTCGCTCTCTTCGCATTGACTGGGTGATCGTGGGTATAGATGTACAGAAAACGAAAGAGAACAATATATACATAGACAAAAAACAAACAAGTATAAGACATAAAATCAACATCTAGTTGAGAAAAAATAACGTATATACATGAACAAAAATAAGCAATATGGAAAAACTAACCAAAAGTGGATGGTTGGGAGGGAAGATCTATTGTGTGAATAAGGTGGTGCGGTTTGGGTTTTATGGTTAAGCTCAGGTTTTTATCCTTTGAATCAGCAGGGATTCTGAGGTGATAAGGTCAGGGCGGGAGGAGTGTGAGGATAGATTCTAAAAACTGGTTACAGAGAGGGTGTGAGTGATGTTGAGAATGTTTTCTTATTGCCGAGAAAGATGGTTTACTCAGTGGGAGGCCAGGTCCTGAAGGATTTGCCTTTGTGTTCTAGGATGCGGTGTCGTAACCATCGTGAGGTAGACCCCACGAACCGAGCTTGGCAGCAAGGAC